>NW_027285368.1:0-58885 GCF_040894005.1 Engystomops pustulosus | reverse complement strand
TCAGCAACTAGAGACAATCACGAATCTTAGCTCTTTTAGCAAGAAATGCATTGAAAACAGTGTGCGTCTTATCATTGAGGTTGTCTTGTTAGGAAAATGAGTTAGGAGACAAAGTAACGGTGTTACTTCATGAAGTTATTGAGTCTCTCCTAGATTAGAGTTGAATAGCGTCCTAGCTCATTCAGCAAACAGAGACAATCACGATCTTAGCTCTTTTAGCAAGAAATGCATTGAAAACAGTGTGCGTCTTATCATTGAGGTTGTCTTGTTAGGAAAATGAGTTAGGAGACAAAGTAACGGTGTTCCTACATGAAGTTAGTGAGTCTCTCTCGATTTAGAGGTTGAATAGCGTCCTAGCTCATTCAGCAACAGAGGACAATCACGATCTTAGCTCTTTTAGCAAGAAATGCATTGAAAACAGTGTGCGTCTTATCATTGAGGTTGTCTTGTTAGGAAAATGAGTTAGGAGACAAAGTAACGGTGTTCCTACATGAAGTTAGTGAGTCTCTCTTTTAGATAAGAGTTGAATAGCGTCCTAGCTCATTCAGCAACAGAGACAATCACGATCTTAGCTCTTTTTAGCAAGAAATGCATTGAAAACAGTGTGCTGTCTTATCATTGAGGTTGCCTTGTTAGGAAAATGTGTTAGGAGACAAAGTAACGGTGTTCCTACATGAAGTTAGTGAGTCTCTCTTAGATTAGAGTTGAATAGCGTCCTAGCTTATTCAGCAACAGAGACAATCACGATCTTAGCTCTTTTAGCAAGAAATGCATTGAAAACAGTGTGCGTCTTATCATTGAGGTTGTCTTGTTAGGAAAATGTGTTAGGAGACAAAGTAACGGTGTTCCTACATGAAGTTAGTGAGTCTCTCCTTAGATTAGAGTTGAATAGCGTCCTAGCTCATTCAGCAACAGAGACAATCACGATCTTAGCTCTTTTAGCAAGAAATGCATTGAAAACAGTGTGCGTCTTATCATTGAGGTTGTCTTGTTAGGAAAATGAGTTAGGAGACAAAAGTAACGGTGTTCCTACATGAAGTTAGTGAGTCTCTCTTAGATTAGAGTTGAATAGCGTCCTAGCTCATTCAGCAACAGAGACAATCACGATCTTAGCTCTTTTAGCAAGAAATGCATTGAAAACAGTGTGCGTCTTATCATTGAGGTTGTCTTGTTAGACGTCCTAGCTCATTCAGCAACAGAGACAATCACGATCTTAGCTCTTTTAGCAAGAAATGCATTGAAAACAGTGTGTCTTATCATTGAGGTTGTCTTGTTAGGAAAAATGAGTTAGGAGACAAAGTAACGGTGTTCCTACATGAAGTTAGTGAGTCTCTCCTAGATTAGAGTTGAATAGCGTCCTAGCTCATTCAGCAACAGAGACAATAACGATCTTAGCTCTTTTAGCAAGAAATGCATTAAAACAGTGTGCGTCTTATCATTGAGGTTGTCTTGTTAGGAAAATGAGTTAGGAGACAAAAAAAACGGTGTTCCTACATGAAGTTAGTGTGTCTCTCTTTAGATTAGAGTTGAATAGCGTCCTAGCTCATTCAGCAACAGAGACAATCACGATCTTAGCTCTTTTTAGCAAGAAATGCATTGAAAACAGTGTGCGTCTTATCATTGAGGTTGTCTTGTTAGGAAAATGAGTTAGGACAAAGTAACGGTGTTCCTACATGAAGTTAGTGAGTCTCTCCTAGATTAGAGTTGAATAGCGTCCTAGCTCATTCAGCAACAGAGACAATCACGATCTTAGCTCTTTTAGCAAGAAATGCATTGAAAACAGTGTGCAGTCTTATCATTGAGGTTGTCTTGTTAGGAAAATGATTAGAGACAAAGTATTGACAAAAGGCACTATTCTTTACGGCGAAACTGCGAATGGCTCATTTAAATCAGTTATGGTTCCTACATGAAGTTAGTGAGTCTCTCCTAGATAGAGTTGAATAGCGTCCTAGCTCATTCAGCAACAGAGACAATCACGATCTTAGCTCTTTTAGCAAGAAATGCATTGAAAACAGTGTGCGTCTTATCATTGAGGTTGTCTTGTTAGGAAAATGAGTTAGGAGACAAAGTAACGGTGTTCCTACATGAAGTTAGTGAGTCTCTCCTAGATAGAGTTGAATAGCGTCCTAGCTCATTCAGCAACAGAGACAATCACGATCTTAGCTCTTTTAGCAAGAAATGCATTAAAAACAGTGTGCGTCTTATCATTGAGGTTGTCTTGTTAGGAAATGAGTTAGGAACAAAGTAACGGTGTTCCTACATGAAGTTAGTGAGTCTCTCCTAGATTAGAGTTGAATACCGTCCTAGCTCATTCAGCAACAGAGACAATCACGATCTTAGCTCTTTTAGCAAGAAATGCATTGAAAACAGTGTGCGTCTTATCATTGAGGTTGTCTTGTAGGAAAATGAGTTAGGAGACAAAGTAACGGTGTTCCTACATGAAGTTAGTGAGTCTCTCCTAGATTAGAGTTGAATAGCGTCTAGCTCATTCAGCAACAGAGACAATCACGATCTTAGCTCTTTTAGCAGAATGCATTGAAAACAGTGTGCGTCTTATCATGTGAGTTGTCTTGTTAGGAAAATGAGTTAGGAGACAAAGTAACGGTGTTCCTACATGAAGTTAGTGAGTCTCTCTTAGATTAGAGTTGAATAGCGTCCTAGCTCATTCAGCACAACAGAGACAATCACGATCTTAGCTCTTTTAGCAAGAAATGCATTGAAAACAGTGTGCGTCTTATCATTGAGGTTGTCTTGTTAGGAAAATGAGTTAGGAGACAAAGTAACGGTGTTCCTACATGAAGTTAGTGAGTCTCTCTAGATTAGAGTTGAATAGCGTCCTAGCTCATTCAGCAACAGAGACAATCACGATTTTAGCTCTTTTAGCAAGAAATGCATTGAAAACAGTGTGCGTCTTATCATTGAGGTTGTCTTGTTAGGAAAATGAGTTAGGAGACAAAGTAACGGTGTTCCTACATGAAGTTAGTGAGTCTCTCCTAGATTAGAGTTGAATAGCGTCCTAGCTCATTCAGCAACAGAGACAATCACGATCTTAGCTCTTTTAGCAAGAAATGCATTGAAAACAGTGTGCGTCTTATCATTGAGGTTGTCTTGTTAGGAAAATGAGTTAGGAGACAAAGTAACGGTGTTCCTACATGAAGTTAGTGAGTCTCTCCTAGATTAGAGTTGAATAGCGTCCTAGCTCATTCCAGCAACAGAGACAATCACGATCTTAGCTCTTTTAGCAAGAAATGCATTGAAAACAGTGTGCGTCTTATCATTGAGGTTGTCTTATTAGTAAAATGAGTTAGGAGACAAAGTAACGGTGTTCCTACATGAAGTTAGTGAGTCTCTCCTAGATTAGAGTTGAATAGCGTCCTAGCTCATTCAGCAACAGAGACAATCTCGATCTTAGCTCTTTTAGCAAGAAATGCATTGAAAACAGTGTGCGTCTTATCATTGAGGTTGTCTTGTTAGAAAATGAGTTAGGAGACAAAGTAACGGTGTTCCTACATGAAGTTAGTGAGTCTCTCTTAGATTAGAGTTGAATAGCGTCCTAGCTCATTCAGCAACAGAGACAATCACGATTTTAGCTCTTTTAGCAAGAAATGCATTGAAAACAGTGTGCGTCTTATCATTGAGGTTGTCTTGTTAGGAAAATGAGTTAGGAGACAAAGTAACGTGTTCCTACATGAAGTTAGTGAGTCTCTCCTAGATTAGAGTTGAATAGCGTCCTAGCTCATTCAGCAACAGAGACAATCACGATCTTAGCTCTTTTAGCAAGAAATGCATTGAAAACAGTGTGCGTCTTATCATTGAGGTTGTCTTGTTAGGAAAATGAGTTAGGAGACAAAGTAACGGTGTTCCTACATGAAGTTAGTGAGTCTCTCCTAGATTAGAGTTGAATAGCGTCCTAGCTCATTCAGCAACAGAGACAATCACGATCTTTAGCTCTTTTAGCAAGAAATGCATTGAAAACAGTGTGCGTCTTATCATTGAGGTTGTCTTGTTAGGAAAATGAGTTAGGAGACAAAGTAACGGTGTTCCTACATGAAGTTAGTGAGTCTCTCTAGATTAGAGTTGAATAGCGTCCTAGCTCATTCAGCAACAGAGACAATCACGATCTTAGCTCTTTTAGCAAGAAATGCATTGAAAACAGTGTGCGTCTTATCATTGAGGTTGTCTTGTTAGGAAAATGAGTTAGGAGACAAAGTAACGGTGTTCCTACATGAAGTTAGTGAGTCTCTCTTAGATTAGAGTTGAATAGCGTCCTAGCTCATTCAGCAACAGAGACAATCACGATCTTAGCTCTTTTAGCAAGAAATGCATTGAAAACAGTGTGCGTCTTATCATTGAGGTTGTCTTGTAGGAAAATGAGTTAGGAGACAAAGTAACGGTGTTCCTACATGAAGTTAGTGAGTCTCTCTCTTAGATTAGAGTTGAATAGCGTCCTAGCTCATTCAGCAACAGAGACAATCACGATTTAGCTCTTTTAGCAAGAAATGCATTGAAAACAGTGTGCGTCTTATCATTGAGGTTGTCTTGTTAGGAAAATGAGTTAGGAGACAAAGTAACGGTGTTCCTACATGAAGTTAGTGAGTCTCTCCTAGATTAGAGTTGAATAGCGTCCTAGCTCATTCAGCAACAGAGACAATCACGATCTAGCTCTTTTAGCAAGAAATGCATTGAAAACAGTGTGCGTCTTATCATTGAGGTTGTCTTGTTAGGAAAATGAGTTAGGAGACAAAGTAACGGTGTTCCTACATGAAGTTAGTGAGTCTCTCCTAGATTAGAGTTGAATAGCGTCCTAGCTCATTCAGCAACAGAGACAATCACGATCTTAGCTCTTTTAGCAAGAAATGCATTGAAAACAGTGTGCGTCTTATCATTGAGGTTGTCTTATTAGTAAAATGAGTTAGGAGACAAAGTAACGGTGTTCCTACATGAAGTTAGTGAGTCTCTCCTAGATTAGAGTTGAATAGCGTCCTAGCTCATTCAGCAACAGAGACAATCACGATCTTAGCTCTTTTAGCAAGAAATGCATTGAAAACAGTGTGCGTCTTATCATTGAGGTTGTCTTGTTAGGAAAATGAGTTAGGAGACAAAGTAACGGGTGTTCCTACATGAAGTTAGTGAGTCTCTCTTAGATTAGAGTTGAATAGCGTCCTAGCTCATTCAGCAACAGAGACAATCACGATTTAGCTCTTTTAGCAAGAAATGCATTGAAAACAGTGTGCGTCTTATCATTGAGGTTGTCTTTGTTAGGAAAATGAGTTAGGAGACAAAGTAACGGTGTTCCTACATGAAGTTAGTGAGTCTCTCCCTAGATTAGAGTTGAATAGCGTCCTAGCTCATTCAGCAACAGAGACAATCACGATCTTAGCTCTTTTAGCAAGAAATGCATTGAAAACAGTGTGCGTCTTATCATTGAGGTTGTCTTGTTATGAAAATGAGTTAGGAGACAAAGTAACGGTGTTCCTACATGAAGTTAGTGAGTCTCTCCTAGATTAGAGTTGAATAGCGTCCTAGCTCATTCAGCAACAGAGACAATCACGATCTTAGCTCTTTTAGCAAGAAATGCATTGAAAACAGTGTGCGTCTTATCATTGAGGTTGTCTTGTTAGGAAAATGAGTTAGGAGACAAAGTAACGGTGTTCCTACATGAAGTTAGTGAGTCTCTCCTAGATTAGAGTTGAATAGCGTCCTAGCTCATTCAGCAACAGAGACAATCACGATCTTAGCTCTTTTAGCAAGAAATGCATTGAAAACAGTGTGCGTCTTATCATTGAGGTTGTCTTGTTAGGAAATGAGTTAGGAGACAAAGTAACGGTGTTCCTACATGAAGTTAGTGAGTCTCTCCTAGATTAGAGTTGAATAGCGTCCTAGCTCATTCAGCAACAGAGACAATCACGATCTTAGCTCTTTTAGCAAGAAATGCATTGAAAACAGTGTGCGTCTTATCATTGAGGTTGTCTTGTTAGGAAAATGAGTTAGGAGACAAAGTAACGGTGTTCCTACATGAAGTTAGTGAGTCTCTCCTAGATTAGAGTTGAATAGCGTCCTAGCTCATTCAGCAACAGAGACAATCACGATCTTAGCTCTTTTAGCAAGAAATGCATTGAAAACAGTGTGCGTCTTATCATTGAGGTTGTCTTGTTAGGAAAATGAGTTAGGAGACAAAGTAACGGTGTTCCTACATGAAGTTAGTGAGTCTCTCCTAGATTAGAGTTGAATAGCGTCCTAGCTCATTCAGCAACAGAGACAATCACGATCTTAGCTCTTTTAGCAAGAAATGCATTGAAAAACAGTGTGCGTCTTATCATTGAGGTTGTCTTGTTAGGAAAATGAGTTAGGAGACAAAGTAACGGTGTTCCTACATGAAGTTAGTGAGTCTCTCTAGATTAGAGTTGAATAGCGTCCTAGCTCATTCAGCAAACAGAGACAATCACGATCTTAGCTCTTTTAGCAAGAAATGCATTGAAAACAGTGTGCGTCTTATCATTGAGGTTGTCTTGTTAGGAAATGAGTTAGGAGACAAAGTAACGGTGTTCCTACATGAAGTTAGTGAGTCTCTCTTAGATTAGAGTTGAATAGCGTCCTAGCTCATTCAGCAACAGAGACAATCACGATTTTAGCTCTTTTAGCAAGAAATGCATTGAAAACAGTGTGCGTCTTATCATTGAGGTTGTCTTGTTAGGAAATGAGTTAGGAGACAAAGTAACGGTGTTCCTACATGAAGTTAGTGAGTCTCTCCTAGATTAGAGTTGAATAGCGTCCTAGCTCATCAGCAACAGAGACAATCACGATCTTAGCTCTTTTAGCAAGAAATGCATTGAAAACAGTGTGCGTCTTATCATTGAGGTTGTCTTGTTAGGAAAATGAGTTAGGAGACAAGTAACGGTGTTCCTACATGAAGTTAGTGAGTCTCTCCTAGATTAGAGTTGAATAGCGTCCTAGCTCATTCAGCAACAGAGACAATCACGATCTTAGCTCTTTTAGCAAGAAATGCATTGAAAACAGTGTGCGTCTTATCATTGAGGTTGTCTTGTTAGGAAAATGAGTTAGGAGACAAAGTAACGGTGTTCCTACATGAAGTTAGTGAGTCTCTCTTAGATTAGAGTTGAATAGCGTCCTAGCTCATTCAGCAACAGAGACAATCACGATTTTAGCTCTTTTAGCAAGAAATGCATTGAAAACAGTGTGCGTCTTATCATTGAGGTTGTCTTGTTAGGAAAATGAGTTAGGAGACAAAGTAACGGTGTTCCTACATGAAGTTAGTGAGTCTCTCCTAGATTAGAGTTGAATAGCGTCCTAGCTCATTCAGCAACAGAGACAATCACGATCTTAGCTCTTTTAGCAAGAAATGCATTGAAAACAGTGTGCGTCTTATCATTGAGGTTGTCTTGTTAGGAAAATGAGTTAGGAGACAAAGTAACGGTGTTCCTACATGAAGTTATTGAGTCTCTCCTAGATTAGAGTTGAATAGCGTCCGAGCTCATTCAGCAACAGAGACAATCACGATCTTAGCTCTTTTAGCAAGAAATGCATTGAAAACAGTGTGCGTCTTATCATTGAGGTTGTCTTGTTAGGAAAATGAGTTAGGAGACAAAGTAACGGTGTTCCTACATGAAGTTAGTGAGTCTCTCCTAGATTAGAGTTGAATAGCGTCCTAGCTCATTCAGCAACAGAGACAATCACGATCTTTAGCTCTTTTAGCAAGAAATGCATTGAAAACAGTGTGCGTCTTATCATTGAGGTTGTCTTGTTAGGAAAATGAGTTAGGAGACAAAGTAACGGTGTTCCTACATGAAGTTAGTGAGTCTCTCCTAGATTAGAGTTGAATAGCGTCCTAGCTCATTCAGCAACAGAGACAATCACGATCTTAGCTCTTTTAGCAAGAAATGCATTGAAAACAGTGTGCGTCTTATCATTGAGGTTGTCTTGTAGTAAAATGAGTTAGGAGACAAAGTAACGGTGTTCCTACATGAAGTTAGTGAGTCTCTCCTAGATTAGAGTTGAATAGCGTCCTAGCTCATTCAGCAACAGAGACAATCACGATCTTAGCTCTTTTAGCAAGAAATGCATTGAAAACAGTGTGCGTCTTATCATTGAGGTTGTCTTGTTAGGAAAATGAGTTAGGAGACAAAGTAACGGTGTTCCTACATGAAGTTAGTGAGTCTCTCCTAGATTAGAGTTGAATAGCGTCCTAGCTCATTCAGCAACAGAGACAATCACGATCTTAGCTCTTTTAGCAAGAAATGCATTGAAAACAGTGTGCGTCTTATCATTGAGGTTGTCTTGTTAGGAAAATGAGTTAGGAGACAAAGTAACGGTGTTCCTACATGAAGTTAGTGAGTCTCTCTTAGATTAGAGTTGAATAGCGTCCTAGCTCTCAGCAACAGAGACAATCACGATTTTAGCTCTTTTAGCAAGAAATGCATTGAAAACAGTGTGCGTCTTATCATTGAGGTTGTCTTGTTAGGAAAATGAGTTAGGAGACAAAGTAACGGTGTTCCTACATGAAGTTAGTGAGTCTCTCCTAGATTAGAGTTGAATAGCGTCCGAGCTCATTCAGCAACAGAGACAATCACGATCTTAGCTCTTTTAGCAAGAAATGCATTGAAAACAGTGTGCGTCTTATCATTGAGGTTGTCTTGTTAGGAAAATGAGTTAGGAGACAAAGTAACGGTGTTTCCTACATGAAGTTAGTGAGTCTCTCCTAGATTAGAGTTGAATAGCGTCCTAGCTCATTCAGCAACAGAGACAATCACGATCTTAGCTCTTTTAGCAAGAAATGCATTGAAAACAGTGTGCGTCTTATCATTGAGGTTGTCTTATTAGTAAAATGAGTTAGGAGACAAAGTAACGGTGTTCCTACATGAAGTTAGTGAGTCTCTCCTAGATTAGAGTTGAATAGCGTCCTAGCTCATTCAGCAACAGAGACAATCACGATCTTAGCTCTTTTAGCAAGAAATGCATTGAAAACAGTGTGCGTCTTATCATTGAGGTTGTCTTGTTAGGAAAATGAGTTAGGAGACAAAGTAACGGTGTTCCTACATGAAGTTAGTGAGTCTCTCCTAGATTAGAGTTGAATAGCGTCCTAGCTCATTCAGCAACAGAGACAATCACGATCTTAGCTCTTTTAGCAAGAAATGCATTGAAAACAGTGTGCGTCTTATCATTGAGGTTGTCTTGTTAGGAAAATGAGTTAGGAGACAAAGTAACGGTGTTCCTACATGAAGTTAGTGAGTCTCTCCTAGATTAGAGTTGAATAGCGTCCTAGCTCATTCAGCAACAGAGGACAATCACGATCTTAGCTCTTTTAGCAAGAAATGCATTGAAAACAGTGTGCGTCTTATCATTGAGGTTGTCTTGTTAGGAAAATGAGTTAAGGAGACAAAGTAACGGTGTTCCTACATGAAGTTAGTGAGTCTCTCTTAGATTAGAGTTGAATAGCGTCCTAGCTCATTCAGCAACAGAGACAATCACGATTTTAGCTCTTTTAGCAAGAAATGCATTGAAAACAGTGTGCGTCTTATCATTGAGGTTGTCTTGTAGGAAAATGAGTTAGGAGACAAAGTAACGGTGTTCCTACATGAAGTTAGTGAGTCTCTCCTAGATTAGAGTTGAATAGCGTCCTAGCTCATTCAGCAACAGAGACAATCACGATCTTAGCTCTTTTAGCAAGAAATGCATTGAAAACAGTGTGCGTCCTTATCATTGAGGTTGTCTTGTTAGGAAAATGAGTTAGGAGACAAAGTAACGGTGTTCCTACATGAAGTTAGTGAGTCTCTCCTAGATTAGAGTTGAATAGCGTCCTAGCTCATTCAGCAACAGAGACAATCACGATCTTAGCTCTTTTAGCAAGAAATGCATTGAAAACAGTGTGCGTCTTATCATTGAGGTTGTCTTGTTAGGAAAATGAGTTAGGAGACAAAGTAACGGTGTTCCTACATGAAGTTAGTGAGTCTCTCCTAGATTAGAGTTGAATAGCGTCCTAGCTCATTCAGCAACAGAGACAATCACGATCTTAGCTCTTTTAGCAAGAAATGCATTGAAAACAGTGTGCGTCTTATCATTGAGGTTGTCTTGTTAGGAAAATGAGTTAGGAGACAAAGTAACGGTGTTCCTACATGAAGTTAGTGAGTCTCTCTTAGATTAGAGTTGAATAGCGTCCTAGCTCATTCAGCAACAGAGACAATCACGATTTTAGCTCTTTTAGCAAGAAATGCATTGAAAACAGTGTGCGTCTTATCATTGAGGTTGTCTTGTTAGGAAAATGAGTTAGGAGACAAAGTAACGGTGTTCCTACATGAAGTTAGTGAGTCTCTCCTAGATTAGAGTTGAATGGCGTCCTAGCTCATTCAGCAACAGAGACAATCACGATCTTAGCTCTTTTAGCAAGAAATGCATTGAAAACAGTGTGCGTCTTATCATTGAGGTTGTCTTGTTAGGAAAATGAGTTAGGAGACAAAGTAACGGTGTTACTTCATGAAGTTATTGAGTCTCTCCTAGATTAGAGTTGAATAGCGTCCTAGCTCATTCAGCAACAGAGACAATCACGATCTTAGCTCTTTTAGCAAGAAATGCATTGAAAACAGTGTGCGTCTTATCATTGAGGTTGTCTTGTTAGGAAAATGAGTTAGGAGACAAAGTAACGGTGTTCCTACATGAAGTTAGTGAGTCTCTCCTCGATTAGAGTTGAATAGCGTCCTAGCTCATTCAGCAACAGAGACAATCACGATCTTAGCTCTTTTAGCAAGAAATGCATTGAAAACAGTGTGCGTCTTATCATTGAGGTTGTCTTGTTAGGAAAATGAGTTAGGAGACAAAGTAACGGTGTTCCTACATGAAGTTAGTGAGTCTCTCTCAGATAAGAGTTGAATAGCGTCCTAGCTCATTCAGCAACAGAGACAATCACGATCTTAGCTCTTTTAGCAAGAAATGCATTGAAAACAGTGTGCGTCTTATCATTGAGGTTGTCTTGTTAGGAAAATGAGTTAGGAGACAAAGTAACGGTGTTCCTACATGAAGTTAGTGAGTCTCTCCTAGATTAGAGTTGAATAGCGTCCTAGCTCATTCAGCAACAGAGACAATCACGATCTTAGCTCTTTTAGCAAGAAATGCATTGAAAACAGTGTGCGTCTTATCATTGAGGTTGTCTTATTAGTAAAATGAGTTAGGAGACAAAGTAACGGTGTTCCTACATGAAGTTAGTGAGTCTCTCCTAGATTAGAGTTGAATAGCGTCCTAGCTCATTCAGCAACAGAGACAATCACGATCTTAGCTCTTTTAGCAAGAAATGCATTGAAAACAGTGTGCGTCTTATCATTGAGGTTGTCTTGTTAGGAAAATGAGTTAGGAGACAAAGTAACGGTGTTCCTACATGAAGTTAGTGAGTCTCTCTTAGATTAGAGTTGAATAGCATCCTAGCTCATTCAGCAACAGAGACAATCACGATCTTAGCTCTTTTAGCAAGAAATGCATTGAAAACAGTGTGCGTCTTATCATTGAGGTTGTCTTGTTAGGAAAATGAGTTAGGAGACAAAGTAACGGTGTTCCTACATGAAGTTAGTGAGTCTCTCCTAGATTAGAGTTGAATAGCGTCCTAGCTCATTCAGCAACAGAGACAATCACGATCTTAGCTCTTTTAGCAAGAAATGCATTGAAAACAGTGTGCGTCTTATCATTGAGGTTGTCTTGTTAGGAAAATGAGTTAGGAGACAAAGTAACGGTGTTCCTACATGAAGTTAGTGAGTCTCTCTTAGATTAGAGTTGAATAGCGTCCTAGCTCATTCAGCAACAGAGACAATCACGATTTTAGCTCTTTTAGCAAGAAATGCATTGAAAACAGTGTGCGTCTTATCATTGAGGTTGTCTTGTTAGGAAAATGAGTTAGGAGACAAAGTAACGGTGTTCCTACATGAAGTTAGTGAGTCTCTCCTAGATTAGAGTTGAATAGCGTCCTAGCTCATTCAGCAACAGAGACAATCACGATCTTAGCTCTTTTAGCAAGAAATGCATTGAAAACAGTGTGCGTCTTATCATTGAGGTTGTCTTGTTAGGAAAATGAGTTAGGAGACAAAGTAACGGTGTTCCTACATGAACTTATTGAGTCTCTCCTAGATTAGAGTTGAATAGCGTCCTAGCTCATTCAGCAACAGAGACAATCACGATCTTAGCTCTTTTAGCAAGAAATGCATTGAAAACAGTGTGCGTCTTATCATTGAGGTTGTCTTGTTAGGAAAATGAGTTAGGAGACAAAGTATTGACAAAAGGCACTATTCTTTACGGCGAAACTGCGAATGGCTCATTAAATCAGTTATGGTTCCTACATGAAGTTAGTGAGTCTCTCCTAGATTAGAGTTGAATAGCGTCCTAGCTCATTCAGCAACAGAGACAATCACGATCTTAGCTCTTTTAGCAAGAAATGCATTGAAAACAGTGTGCGTCTTATCATTGAGGTTGTCTTGTTAGGAAAATGAGTTAGGAGACAAAGTAACGGTGTTCCTACATGAAGTTAGTGAGTCTCTCCTAGATTAGAGTTGAATAGCGTCCTAGCTCATTCAGCAACAGAGACAATCACGATCTTAGCTCTTTTAGCAAGAAATGCATTAAAAACAGTGTGCGTCTTATCATTGAGGTTGTCTTGTTAGGAAAATGAGTTAGGAGACAAAGTAACGGTGTTCCTACATGAAGTTAGTGAGTCTCTCTTAGATTAGAGTTGAATAGCGTCCTAGCTCATTCAGCAACAGAGACAATCACGATCTTAGCTCTTTTAGCAAGAAATGCATTGAAAACAGTGTGCGTCTTATCATTGAGGTTGTCTTGTTAGGAAAATGAGTTAGGAGACAAAGTATTGACAAAAGGCACTATTCTTTACGGCGAAACTGCGAATGGCTCATTAAATCAGTTATGGTTCCTACATGAAGTTAGTGAGTCTCTCCTAGATTAGAGTTGAATAGCGTCCTAGCTCATTCAGCAACAGAGACAATCACGATCTTAGCTCTTTTAGCAAGAAATGCATTGAAAACAGTGTGCGTCTTATCATTGAGGTTGTCTTGTTAGGAAAATGAGTTAGGAGACAAAGTAACGGTGTTCCTACATGAAGTTAGTGAGTCTCTCCTAGATTAGAGTTGAATAGCGTCCTAGCTCATTCAGCAACAGAGACAATCACGATCTTAGCTCTTTTAGCAAGAAATGCATTGAAAACAGTGTGCGTCTTATCATTGAGGTTGTCTTGTTAGGAAAATGAGTTAGGAGACAAAGTAACGGTGTTCCTACATGAAGTTAGTGAGTCTCTCCTAGATTAGAGTTGAATAGCGTCCTAGCTCATTCAGCAACAGAGACAATCACGATCTTAGCTCTTTTAGCAAGAAATGCATTGAAAACAGTGTGCGTCTTATCATTGAGGTTGTCTTGTTAGGAAAATGAGTTAGGAGACAAAGTAACGGTGTTCCTACATGAAGTTAGTGAGTCTATCCTACATTAGAGTTGAATAGCGTCCTAGCTCATTCAGCAACAGAGACAATCACGATCTTAGCTCTTTTAGCAAGAAATGCATTGAAAACAGTGTGCGTCTTATCATTGAGGTTGTCTTGTTAGTAAAATGAGTTAGGAGACAAAGTAACGGTGTTCCTACATGAAGTTAGTGAGTCTCTCCTAGATTAGAGTTGAATAGCGTCCTAGCTCATTCAGCAACAGAGACAATCACGATCTTAGCTCTTTTAGCAAGAAATGCATTGAAAACAGTGTGCGTCTTATCATTGAGGTTGTCTTGTTAGGAAAATGAGTTAGGAGACAAAGTAACGGTGTTCCTACATGAAGTTAGTGAGTCTCTCCTAGATTAGAGTTGAATAGCGTCCTAGCTCATTCAGCAACAGAGACAATCACGATCTTAGCTCTTTTAGCAAGAAATGCATTGAAAACAGTGTGCGTCTTATCATTGAGGTTGTCTTGTTAGGAAAATGAGTTAGGAGACAAAGTAACGGTGTTACTTCATGAAGTTATTGAGTCTCTCCTAGATTAGAGTTGAATAGCGTCCTAGCTCATTCAGCAACAGAGACAATCACGATCTTAGCTCTTTTAGCAAGAAATGCATTGAAAACAGTGTGCGTCTTATCATTGAGGTTGTCTTGTTAGGAAAATGAGTTAGGAGACAAAGTAACGGTGTTCCTACATGAAGTTAGTGAGTCTCTCCTCGATTAGAGTTGAATAGCGTCCTAGCTCATTCAGCAACAGAGACAATCACGATCTTAGCTCTTTTAGCAAGAAATGCATTGAAAACTGTGCGTCTTATCATTGAGGTTGTCTTGTTAGGAAAATGAGTTAGGAGACAAAGTAACGGTGTTCCTACATGAAGTTAGTGAGTCTCTCTCAGATAAGAGTTGAATAGCGTCCTAGCTCATTCAGCAACAGAGACAATCACGATCTTAGCTCTTTTAGCAAGAAATGCATTGAAAACAGTGTGCGTCTTATCATTGAGGTTGTCTTGTTAGGAAAATGAGTTAGGAGACAAAGTAACGGTGTTCCTACATGAAGTTAGTGAGTCTATCCTACATTAGAGTTGAATAGCGTCCTAGCTCATTCAGCAACAGAGACAATCACGATCTTAGCTCTTTTAGCAAGAAATGCATTGAAAACAGTGTGTGTCTTATCATTGAGGTTGCCTTGTTAGGAAAATGTGTTAGGAGACAAAGTAACGGTGTTCCTACATGAAGTTAGTGAGTCTCTCTTAGATTAGAGTTGAATAGCGTCCTAGCTTATTCAGCAACAGAGACAATCACGATCTTAGCTCTTTTAGCAAGAAATGCATTGAAAACAGTGTGCGTCTTATCATTGAGGTTGTCTTGTTAGGAAAATGAGTTAGGAGACAAAGTAACGGTGTTCCTACATGAAGTTAGTGAGTCTCTCCTAGATTAGAGTTGAATAGCGTCCTAGCTCATTCAGCAACAGAGACAATCACGATCTTAGCTCTTTTAGCAAGAAATGCATTGAAAACAGTGTGCGTCTTATCATTGAGGTTGTCTTATTAGTAAAATGAGTTAGGAGACAAAGTAACGGTGTTCCTACATGAAGTTAGTGAGTCTCTCCTAGATTAGAGTTGAATAGCGTCCTAGCTCATTCAGCAACAGAGACAATCACGATCTTAGCTCTTTTAGCAAGAAATGCATTGAAAACAGTGTGCGTCTTATCATTGAGGTTGTCTTGTTAGGAAAATGAGTTAGGAGACAAAGTAACGGTGTTCCTACATGAAGTTAGTGAGTCTCTCTTAGATTAGAGTTGAATAGCGTCCTAGCTCATTCAGCAACAGAGACAATCACGATTTTAGCTCTTTTAGCAAGAAATGCATTGAAAACAGTGTGCGTCTTATCATTGAGGTTGTCTTGTTAGGAAAATGAGTTAGGAGACAAAGTAACGGTGTTCCTACATGAAGTTAGTGAGTCTCTCCTAGATTAGAGTTGAATAGCGTCCTAGCTCATTCAGCAACAGAGACAATCACGATCTTAGCTCTTTTAGCAAGAAATGCATTGAAAACAGTGTGCGTCTTATCATTGAGGTTGTCTTGTTAGGAAAATGAGTTAGGAGACAAAGTAACGGTGTTCCTACATGAACTTATTGAGTCTCTCCTAGATTAGAGTTGAATAGCGTCCTAGCTCATTCAGCAACAGAGACAATCACGATCTTAGCTCTTTTAGCAAGAAATGCATTGAAAACAGTGTGCGTCTTATCATTGAGGTTGTCTTGTTAGGAAAATGAGTTAGGAGACAAAGTATTGACAAAAGGCACTATTCTTTACGGCGAAACTGCGAATGGCTCATTAAATCAGTTATGGTTCCTACATGAAGTTAGTGAGTCTCTCCTAGATTAGAGTTGAATAGCGTCCTAGCTCATTCAGCAACAGAGACAATCACGATCTTAGCTCTTTTAGCAAGAAATGCATTGAAAACAGTGTGCGTCTTATCATTGAGGTTGTCTTGTTAGGAAAATGAGTTAGGAGACAAAGTAACGGTGTTCCTACATGAAGTTAGTGAGTCTCTCCTAGATTAGAGTTGAATAGCGTCCTAGCTCATTCAGCAACAGAGACAATCACGATCTTAGCTCTTTTAGCAAGAAATGCATTAAAAACAGTGTGCGTCTTATCATTGAGGTTGTCTTGTTAGGAAAATGAGTTAGGAGACAAAGTAACGGTGTTCCTACATGAAGTTAGTGAGTCTCTCTTAGATTAGAGTTGAATAGCGTCCTAGCTCATTCAGCAACAGAGACAATCACGATCTTAGCTCTTTTAGCAAGAAATGCATTGAAAACAGTGTGCGTCTTATCATTGAGGTTGTCTTGTTAGGAAAATGAGTTAGGAGACAAAGTAACGGTGTTCCTACATGAAGTTAGTGAGTCTCTCCTAGATTAGAGTTGAATAGCGTCCTAGCTCATTCAGCAACAGAGACAATCACGATCTTAGCTCTTTTAGCAAGAAATGCATTGAAAACAGTGTGCGTCTTATCATTGAGGTTGTCTTGTTAGGAAAATGAGTTAGGAGACAAAGTAACGGTGTTCCTACATGAAGTTAGTGAGTCTCTCTTAGATTAGAGTTGAATAGCGTCCTAGCTCATTCAGCAACAGAGACAATCACGATCTTAGCTCTTTTAGCAAGAAATGCATTGAAAACAGTGTGCGTCTTATCATTGAGGTTGTCTTGTTAGGAAAATGAGTTAGGAGACAAAGTAACGGTGTTCCTACATGAAGTTAGTGAGTCTCTCTTAGATTAGAGTTGAATAGCGTCCTAGCTCATTCAGCAACAGAGACAATCACGATCGGACGTGTCTGCAGCTCCGCCTGAGAACCAGGAGGTCCGTGTCCGGGAGGAGTCCCTTTCAATCAAGCCCGGAATCAACACCTGTGCTGGGCTTGGGAGTCTCGGCGTCTTGCATGGAGCCTCGTGCTCCTGCCCCCCGGGAGAGGCCGGCGGGGGGCAGGGGGAGTTCTCAACCGGCCAGGAAAGTATCAGCAGAGCTGGGGGTGAGAAGAACCAGCAGGGGCTGTAGCCTTGTAGCCTCTGCCCCCCAGTCCGGACATGAGATCGGCAGCAGCCGTGGAGGCTGTGAGCAGCGTGGGGGAGGAAGTGGTGTACCCGAGCGGTGTGACCAGCAAACTGGACTCGGCTGGGGAATCCAGAGACCAGGTGAGAACCTGCAGACTTTTGGCTCCCGTATATCGGCCATGCTTAGTGCCTTTGAGGAGGCTTCAAGGGAGCTGAAGGCTAAGCGGCAGCAGCTGAAATCTTTAAAAGTGGCAGTGAGCAGTGCACCCCAGAAGAAAAGACAGGAGTGCATTGCCATGGCTAAAGCCCTTAAGAGGGACATAGAAGATTTGGAGGCAAAGAAACAGCAGATTATTGCGGCTGGAGGGCCTTTTGCTGAGAAACTGGTTAATCAGGACAGATTTGCCCAAATGGCGTCTGGAGAGGTTGACTCCCACAGGAGTTCAGTTACTGGTGTGGAGGGGGGTTGTGTGTCCTCAAGCATGCCTCTCACACCAGCACAGGCTCAGTTACCCCAGAGCTCATCTGGTGAGTCTGAGGGGGATGAAAACTATAGCGGTGGGGCTCTGATGGCCCAAATAAGGAAGTTAGAGTCCCCAGTGCATCTTGAGGGTTTCTCCTTTGGGGACGACCCTGGTCCGGAGGAACATCTAGAAGGAAAGAGGAAGAGGTCGAGGTCTTCCCCAAAGAAAAAGTTGAAGGTGAAAGAGGAGGTAAAGCTAGTTTATGTGCATCACAACTCGCCCCCTGCAAAGGGAGCGGGTCCCGCAGTGCACGCCTCTGTTTCTGTGGTGGAACAGGGGTATACAAGCGGGGAGAGCAATATGGCTATGATTGTGGCGAAGGGCACCGTCTCTGGTGGCAGTGCAGAGCATGGTGGTAACATGGTGGTGGAGCCAAATAGTGCAGGAGGTGGCGTAAAAAACGGTGCTGGTGCAGCAAGTCTCCCTGATGTGGCAGGGGGTAGTCCTTCGGTGGTGCCAGGGGCCACAAATGCAGCTTCCTTAACTTTGCCTAGGGAGGATGTGGTCTCTGCAGAGGATGTTCCTGTTCTGCCCTCTCCCGTCCAGGGAAAGGAGAAAAAATCGGTTCCAGGTTCTGCCAGTGGAGGGCAGGGACTCTCATCCGAGATTACTGGTGATGTAGAGAAGCAGGAAGTCTCCCTCCCAAACCTGGCCAGTATGGATGAAAGTGTGAGTGAAGAGGTGGTGAGGCCTGGAGGTAGTGGTGTGGGTAGATTGGAGGCTCCAAGTAGGAGCACAGTTGGCAGAAGTTATGCCAGTGTGGCGGGTGGGGCTCCGGGACAGCTCCCATCTTCAGATTCCGGGGACGGCACATTGCAAAGGCGCCTTCTCGAAGCTTTGCGTGCTGGGGAAAGTACCATGACAGTGGATGGTCAGCAGGTGGACCTGTCCTTTTGGATTGAGAGGCATGGTCTAGGGGCCTTCCGAGAGAGAAAGGAAGGGGAGGTAGTTTGGTCACTCCCTACAAGTGGGCAGGGGGTCTCAAGGAGGAATGTCGTCCGTCTTAGGTGGAGAGGTAATGATGGTTGCCCCCCAAGGAAAAGGGTGGTGGAACTCCTGCTTAAGATGGGCTTCAAGGCCAGGGACATCTATGCTTTAATACATCCTCATGGGACCCCTGAGTTCGACATCAGTTTTGTTCGCCCGGAGGGTCTTGAGGTCTTCTGGGCGAATTACGAACTGGTGAAGGCTCAGCCGGAATGGCGGGATTTTGCAGTACAAGCAGTAACCCGTCAAAATGGGATCAAGAAAGTGACCGTGCTGACTCGTAACGAGTCTCTTTCTTGCATTGATATCATGACCTGGATAGGCAGATATGGAGAGGTGGTGGAGGTCCCAAAAAGGAATCTGGATGAATTTGGGATCTGGTCGGGGGCCTGGACGTTTATGGTGAGGCTTAAGCGTTCGGGCCATACTGTTACCCATATTCCCTCATCAACCTTCCTGGGTAGAGATCGCATTCTAGTCTTCTACCAGGGACAGCCGAAGCTCTGCCACAGGTGCGGTGACCCCTCCCACCTCAGTGCAAACTGTAATGTGCGGAGGTGCTCACTCTGTGGGGGGTCTGGACATCTTGCTGCAGACTGTGGAGATATTCGCTGTCACCTGTGTGGTGAGTTGGGTCACCCGTTCAGCCGGTGCCCGCGCTCCTTTGCCAATGCAGTCCTACACCCGGAGGGGAGTAATCCTTCAGTGGTGGGGGACGGCGGAGGTGGGGGAGCAAAGGGGTCGAGGAAGAAGTCTCACTCTCGGCTGAGGCGAGAGGCCGAGCGGAGGAAACAGAGGGAGCAAGGGGTGCAAAGATTAAGTTCTGAAGCATGTCCTGAGCCCCGTACTGAAAGGGATGTGACAGAGACCCCGAGGGATAAGGAGGTGGACGAGGAGCTAGGAAGGATCGATAGGGAGGAGCAAAGCCTTTCCTCTGGCCTCTCCTGTTATGAAAGTGCAGGGGAGGAGAAGAGGGAGGGTGGAGCTGAGGGCCACAAACTGGGTATTGGCAAGTCAAAATCCCTTGCAACCCGATCGAAGGAAGCAGAAACCTGCGGCCGTTCTGGCTTTACCTCAAATCGCTACCAAGCCCTCAGGGACATATCCCCTTCCTCTGATGAGGAAGAAGAGGAGGAGGTAGGGCAGAGAGAGGGCGCTGAGTCTTCTCCCTTGCAGAGACCACTGTCTTCAGGGGAGGAGGCTGGCCTGGAATCTGAAGATGAGACCTGTAAGAAAAAGAAAAAAGGGAAAAAAATGGATACGAGTGGACCCTCATTAAAAAGGGGAAAGGGATCCTCATCAGATGGGGATAGAGGGAAGGGTGGCAAGAAGAAGGCTGTCTAATTTAATCATTCTCTATGGCGGCACTCACTCCGTTGACGCTAGCCTCCATTAATGTGGCTAGCATTAAGTCTAATATGGCTAGATTTGCAGCCTTTGATTTTCTCAGCCAGGTTGAAGCTGACATTTTATTTTTGCAAGAGACCAGGATATCCACATTGCCTGGGGTAGCCAAAGCAAGGCAGGAATGGACGAGGGGACCATCTTATTGGTCTCTTGCGGCTGAGCCATATAGCGGAGTGGCGGTTCTTTTTACTGCACAGGTAGAATGCCGACGAATGATTGAATTAGAAATGGGGAGGTGTCTAATCCTTGATGTTCTCATGAAAGGACAAGATTTGCGTCTGATTAATATATATGGCCCCCAAACACGAGGTGGCCGCAAGGATCTTTTTATGAGGATTAAGCCTTTTCTTTTTACAAGCCGGCAAGTGGTTTTCGGAGGGGATTTTAACACTATTGTTAGATCCCAGGATAGGGGAGGTTCCGAATACAAGCCGACTTATGACAGCACAGCTTTATGTAGAATAGCTAGTGAAGCTCGCCTGGTGGATAACCACATCCGGCACTCCCCAGGTCACGCGGGTTACACCTTTTACAGAGGTAATAGTAGGTCAAGAATAGATAGGTTTTTTTTAAAGGAAGAAGCCATCTCGTCACCGGTGTCGGTGACAGAGGTGGAATTTTCCGATCACTGTATGATTATGTTTTCTTTGAATGTTACAGAGACTCCTCGGATGGGTAAAGGTCTATGGAGGTTGAATTCATCTCTCCTGGAAGAAGCTGCGGTAAGACAATCCTTTGAGGACTTCCTTCAAAGCCAGGTACCGTTATTGGATCTTGGTGGCACTAAGGCTGAGTGGTGGGAGATATTCAAAAAAAGAGTGGCGAAGTATTTCCGTCAGCTCTCAAGCCTCAGAAGCCTTGATATGTACAAATTGTACCAAGGTCTGAGGAGGAAACTCGAACATCTAGTCTCGACTGGAGGTAGTAGGGAGGAGATCTCCAGAGTCAAATCTTTGCTCAAGAAATGTCAGTACAATAGGCACGCATCTTTGATTCTTGAGAGGGATTTCGGGAAATACCGCTCGCCCGACCCTTACAGGAATTGCAAGATGTCAGTGAATAGTAAAATTGTGACAGGACTGAGGGACAGTACGGGTTCCCTGAAGAGATCCAAATCAGGGATCCTGGAGGTCATCAGATCCTTTTACGGGCATCTCTTGGGGAAGAAGGAACTGGATCGGGATGTGATGTCGGCTTTCCTGGCTGAGGCAGTCCCTGAGAAAGGGGTAGACCCCTCCCTTGGCGTTTTGATAGAACCGATTAGTGAAGAGGAAGTGAGACGGGCGATCGAGGGTCTTGCCCTCAAGAAATCGCCTGGTCCGGATGGCTTAACATCCGAGTTCTACAAGACCTTTAAAGGAAGTTTAATTCCCCTCTTGACTGAGGTTTTTAACGAGTGTCTTTCCTCGGGCACTTTGCCAAAGTCAATGAGGAGGTCGGCCCTAATCATTCTATCAAAGGGTAAGGACCCGTCACGCATTGAGAATTGGCGGCCCATAGCGCTTCTCAATACAGACAGGAAGGTTCTGGCAAAGGTACTATTTAATCGGCTGGTGCAGTTCGCACCCCGGCTTCTTTCAGGGGCCCAGCATTGCTCTGTTCCAGGCCGAAGTACTTTTAGTGCTGTGCTCGGTGTCCGGGAGGCAGTGGAGCAGGGAAAGGCAGGTAACTGGAAGGGGTATATGCTGTCCTTAGATCAGGCGAAGGCCTTTGACAGAGTCAACCATGAGTACCTCTGGTCGGTACTTTTGCGGTACGGTCTACCGGGTGGGTTTGTTAATTGGCTTCAGACCTTATATGCTGGGGCTGAGACCTTCCCCCTTGTAAACGGTTGGGTTGGGCACCCTTTTGAGGTGGGGTCTGGAGTCCGCCAGGGTTGTCCTCTGAGCCCACTATTATATGTGTTCGCTATCGATCCCTTCCTTCGGAGGATTGATGGTGGTCCATTGGTGGGAGTCGGGATGAGCCGGGAGGATCCGGAGGCCACCCTGAGGGTGGTGGCGTATGCTGATGATGTCACCGTTTTCGTGTCCTCGGGAGGGGAGGCGGAGATGGTGATGTCTGAGGTTGACCGCTACTCGGAGGCATCTGGGTCCATGATCAACCGTGAAAAGTGTGAATGTCTCTGGTTGGGAGAGGAGGATCCCGAGTTTGATCTTCCGGACACTCTCCCAAAACCTCAGGGGTCTGCTAAAATCTTGGGCATTGAATTTGATATGGGGGACTACCCCACTCGAAATTGGGAAGGTAGACTGGACAATGCCACCCAAAAGGTCAACCAATGGAAGGGTCTTCGGTCTTTGACCCTGAGGGAAAGGGTTCACCTGGCAAAGGCCTATTTGCTACCGTTGTTAATATACCTGGGCAGTGTGTGTATGTTGCCAGAGCCTCTCTGGAAGCGGGTCTACAGTTTGTTCTTCCAACTGTTATGGGGGAATAAACTAAACCTAGTCAAGAGGGAGGTTACTTACCGTACGAGGAGACTAGGAGGGTTGGGTATGGTCAACCCTGTTGTGTTCTTAGCGAACACTTTTCTTAAGATGAACCTAGCGAACCTCTGGAAAGAGAGGGCTCCTCCGTGGGTATTCTCCTGTAAGGGATGGTTTCGGCCTTTCTTCCAGCAATGGGAGTCAGGAGGGCGAGTGAAAGACTTACGTTCACGGCATGGATATCTTCCGTCTTATGTCGCCCCGGTTTTGAAGGTGATCCGCCGGTGGGGTCTGCAGGTGGGTGAGATCAGGACTCTGTCAAGGAGATTGCTTGACAAGAGGGTTCTGTTGTCCCACTTTCAGAAGCCCCTGGTGCTCAAAGATTGCCCAAGTCGGGATCTAGGGGTGGGGCTAAAGCTTTTAAACTCAGTAAGGATCCCTAAGAAGTTTTGGGACTTCACTTGGCGCTGCTTCCATGGGAAACTGCATGTGAGGGACAATGTGAAGTTCAGAAGCGCTGATGATCGAGGTTGTCCTCGGGAGCAGTGTGGTGGCATACTAGAAAGTATGGATCACTTCCTGCTTCATTGTCCCTTTAATGCAGAGGTATACAAACGGGCGGGTGCCTCCATTGGCTGGAGAGGTTTAGCCAGCCTTTCTTATGCTGAGTGGGCCTATGGAGCTTTCAGAGACCTTGGTGGAAGGGACCGGAACACTTTATTTCTAGTAAGCGTAGTGGTAAGGTATGGCACGTGGATTGCACGATGTAGTCTGACTACTCAGCAAAAAATCCTCCCAGTGGAAGAGGTTGTTAGGAACATTATGGGTGACCTGGTGAAGGTGCGTTCTTTGGAAGGCGTAAGGCTGGGCACAGACAGGGCAGCCCTTCTTTGGAGGGGATTTAATTTCTCTGTGCCTTAGTTTTGCTCCCTTCTTTTCCTGGTTGTGGGCTAGAGTGTCACTCGTTAGTCTTTTTGTTTTGAAATAAAAGTGTTTTTTAAAAAAAAAGGCTTATAGACACTGAACTTGAGCCTTCGGGTTTATTGAGTGCTTTGTTTTCTCTTATTAAAATTATTTAAGTTGTTGTTTGCTGTTTTAGTTGTTGCGCTATGGTTAGATAGTGGGACCAGAACAGGTTGGGTGGGGGAAATGGGGGGAGGGATGTGGGTGTGCAGTGCAATTTTATTTTTTATTTTTTTTTGTGTGGCAGTCAACATCTGGACTATGCGGACATGACATGGACATGAGGCGAGATGTTGGCCAGGGTGCAAATGGGAGTGGGTTCATAGAATAGAATATAGCATAGGATATATAGGATATATATTAATTAAAAAAAAAAAAAAAAAAAAAAAAAATTATAAAAAAAAAAAAAAAAAAATTTATAAAAAAAAAAAAATTAAAAAAAAAAATTAAAAAAAAAATTAAAAAAAAAAAAAAAAAAAAAATGTATTAAAAAGCGATTGCTGTGTTTTTATTTTTGTGTGTTTCGTTTATGCTCAATGTACATGATTGTAGTTGTTTTGTTTTGGTTAAGTACAATTTACTATGGTATGTGTGGTTGTTGGCCAGGTTTGGGCAGTTTAAGTCAATTTGGGAGTACACTTGATATGAAATTTGAGTTAATTGTTTATAAATTTATATAAAAAGAGTGCATTGAAAACAGTGTGCGTCTTATCATTGAGGTTGTCTTGTTAGGAAAATGAGTTAGGAGACAAAGTAACGGTGTTCCTACATGAAGTTAGTGAGTCTCTCCTAGATTAGAGTTGAATAGCGTCCTAGCTCATTCAGCAACAGAGACAATCACGATCTTAGCTCTTTTAGCAAGAAATGCATTGAAAACAGTGTGCGTCTTATCATTGAGGTTGTCTTATTAGTAAAATGAGTTAGGAGACAAAGTAACGGTGTTCCTACATGAAGTTAGTGAGTCTCTCCTAGATTAGAGTTGAATAGCGTCCTAGCTCATTCAGCAACAGAGACAATCACGATCTTAGCTCTTTTAGCAAGAAATGCATTGAAAACAGTGTGCGTCTTATCATTGAGGTTGTCTTGTTAGGAAAAGGAGTTAGGAGACAAAGTAACGGTGTTCCTACATGAAGTTAGTGAGTCTCTCTTAGATTAGAGTTGAATAGCGTCCTAGCTCATTCAGCAACAGAGACAATCACGATTTTAGCTCTTTTAGCAAGAAATGCATTGAAAACAGTGTGCGTCTTATCATTGAGGTTGTCTTGTTAGGAAAATGAGTTAGGAGACAAAGTAACGGTGTTCCTACATGAAGTTAGTGAGTCTCTCCTAGATTAGAGTTGAATAGCGTCCTAGCTCATTCAGCAACAGAGACAATCACGATCTTAGCTCTTTTAGCAAGAAATGCATTGAAAACAGTGTGCGTCTTATCATTGAGGTTGTCTTGTTAGGAAAATGAGTTAGGAGACAAAGTAACGGTGTTCCTACATGAAGTTAGTGAGTCTCTCTTAGATTAGAGTTGAATAGCGTCCTAGCTCATTCAGCAACAGAGACAATCACGATCTTAGCTCTTTTAGCAAGAAATGCATTAAAAACAGTGTGCGTCTTATCATTGAGGTTGTCTTGTTAGGAAAATGAGTTAGGAGACAAAAAAACGGTGTTCCTACATGAAGTTAGTGTGTCTCTCTTAGATTAGAGTTGAATAGCGTCCTGGCTCATTCAGCAACAGAGACAATCACGATCTTAGCTCTTTTAGCAAGAAATGCATTGAAAACAGTGTGCGTCTTATCATTGAGATTGTCTTGTTAGGAAAACGAGTTAGGAGACAAAGTAACGGTGTTCCTACATGAAGTTAGTGAGTCTCTCCTAGATTAGAGTTGAATAGCGTCCTAGCTCATTCAGCAACAGAGACAATCACGATCTTAGCTCTTTTAGCAAGAAATGCATTGAAAACAGTGTGCGTCTTATCATTGAGGTTGTCTTGTTAGGAAAATGAGTTAGGAGACAAAGTATTGACAAAAGGCACTATTCTTTACGGCGAAACTGCGAATGGCTCATTAAATCAGTTATGGTTCCTACATGAAGTTAGTGAGTCTCTCCTAGATTAGAGTTGAATAGCGTCCTAGCTCATTCAGCAACAGAGACAATCACGATCTTAGCTCTTTTAGCAAGAAATGCATTGAAAACAGTGTGCGTCTTATCATTGAGGTTGTCTTGTTAGTAAAATGAGTTAGGAGACAAAGTAACGGTGTTCCTACATGAAGTTAGTGAGTCTCTCCTAGATTAGAGTTGAATAGCGTCCTAGCTCATTCAGCAACAGAGACAATCACGATCTTAGCTCTTTTAGCAAGAAATGCATTAAAAACAGTGTGCGTCTTATCATTGAGGTTGTCTTGTTAGGAAAATGAGTTAGGAGACAAAGTAACGGTGTTCCTACATGAAGTTATTGAGTCTCTCCTAGATTAGAGTTGAATAGCGTCCGAGCTCATTCAGCAACAGAGACAATCACGATCTTAGCTCTTTTAGCAAGAAATGCATTGAAAACAGTGTGCGTCTTATCATTGAGGTTGTCTTGTTAGGAAAATGAGTTAGGAGACAAAGTAACGGTGTTCCTACATGAAGTTAGTGAGTCTCTCCTAGATTAGAGTTGAATAGCGTCCTAGCTCATTCAGCAACAGAGACAATCACGATCTTAGCTCTTTTAGCAAGAAATGCATTGAAAACAGTGTGCGTCTTATCATTGAGGTTGTCTTGTTAGGAAAATGAGTTAGGAGACAAAGTAACGGTGTTCCTACATGAAGTTAGTGAGTCTCTCTTAGATTAGAGTTGAATAGCGTCCTAGCTCATTCAGCAACAGAGACAATCACGATCTTAGCTCTTTTAGCAAGAAATGCATTGAAAACAGTGTGCGTCTTATCATTGAGGTTGTCTTGTTAGGAAAATGAGTTAGGAGACAAAGTAACGGTGTTCCTACATGAAGTTAGTGAGTCTCTCCTAGATTAGAGTTGAATAGCGTCCTAGCTCATTCAGCAACAGAGACAATCACGATCTTAGCTCTTTTAGCAAGAAATGCATTGAAAACAGTGTGCGTCTTATCATTGAGGTTGTCTTGTTAGGAAAATGAGTTAGGAGACAAAGTAACGGTGTTCCTACATGAAGTTAGTGAGTCTCTCCTAGATTAGAGTTGAATAGCGTCCTAGCTCATTCAGCAACAGAGACAATCACGATCTTAGCTCTTTTAGCAAGAAATGCATTGAAAACAGTGTGCGTCTTATCATTGAGGTTGTCTTATTAGTAAAATGAGTTAGGAGACAAAGTAACGGTGTTCCTACATGAAGTTAGTGAGTCTCTCCTAGATTAGAGTTGAATAGCGTCCTAGCTCATTCAGCAACAGAGACAATCACGATCTTAGCTCTTTTAGCAAGAAATGCATTGAAAACAGTGTGCGTCTTATCATTGAGGTTGTCTTGTTAGGAAAATGAGTTAGGAGACAAAGTAACGGTGTTCCTACATGAAGTTAGTGAGTCTCTCTTAGATTAGAGTTGAATAGCGTCCTAGCTCATTCAGCAACAGAGACAATCACGATTTTAGCTCTTTTAGCAAGAAATGCATTGAAAACAGTGTGCGTCTTATCATTGAGGTTGTCTTGTTAGGAAAATGAGTTAGGAGACAAAGTAACGGTGTTCCTACATGAAGTTAGTGAGTCTCTCCTAGATTAGAGTTGAATAGCGTCCTAGCTCATTCAGCAACAGAGACAATCACGATCTTAGCTCTTTTAGCAAGAAATGCATTGAAAACAGTGTGCGTCTTATCATTGAGGTTGTCTTGTTAGGAAAATGAGTTAGGAGACAAAGTAACGGTGTTCCTTCATGAAGTTAGTGAGTCTCTCCTAGATTAGAGTTGAATAGCGTCCTAGCTCATTCAGCAACAGAGACAATCACGATCTTAGCTCTTTTAGCAAGAAATGCATTGAAAACAGTGTGTGTCTTATCATTGAGGCTGCCTTGTTAGGAAAATGTGTTAGGAGACAAAGTAACGGTGTTCCTACATGAAGTTAGTGAGTCTCTCTTAGATTAGAGTTGAATAGCGTCCTAGCTTATTCAGCAACAGAGACAATCACGATCTTAGCTCTTTTAGCAAGAAATGCATTGAAAACAGTGTGCGTCTTATCATTGAGGTTGTCTTGTTAGGAAAATGAGTTAGGAGACAAAGTAACGGTGTTCCTACATGAAGTTAGTGAGTCTCTCCTAGATTAGAGTTGAATAGCGTCCTAGCTCATTCAGCAACAGAGACAATCACGATCTTAGCTCTTTTAGCAAGAAATGCATTGAAAACAGTGTGCGTCTTATCATTGAGGTTGTCTTATTAGTAAAATGAGTTAGGAGACAAAGTAACGGTGTTCCTACATGAAGTTAGTGAGTCTCTCCTAGATTAGAGTTGAATAGCGTCCTAGCTCATTCAGCAACAGAGACAATCACGATCTTAGCTCTTTTAGCAAGAAATGCATTGAAAACAGTGTGCGTCTTATCATTGAGGTTGTCTTGTTAGGAAAATGAGTTAGGAGACAAAGTAACGGTGTTCCTACATGAAGTTAGTGAGTCTCTCCTAGATTAGAGTTGAATAGCGTCCTAGCTCATTCAGCAACAGAGACAATCACGATCTTAGCTCTTTTAGCAAGAAATGCATTGAAAACAGTGTGCGTCTTATCATTGAGGTTGTCTTGTTAGGAAAATGAGTTAGGAGACAAAGTAACGGTGTTCCTTCATGAAGTTAGTGAGTCTCTCCTAGATTAGAGTTGAATAGCGTCCTAGCTCATTCAGCAACAGAGACAATCACGATCTTAGCTCTTTTAGCAAGAAATGCATTGAAAACAGTGTGTGTCTTATCATTGAGGCTGCCTTGTTAGGAAAATGTGTTAGGAGACAAAGTAACGGTGTTCCTACATGAAGTTAGTGAGTCTTTCTTAGATTAGAGTTGAATAGCGTCCTAGCTTATTCAGCAACAGAGACAATCACGATCTTAGCTCTTTTAGCAAGAAATGCATTGAAAACAGTGTGCGTCTTATCATTGAGGTTGTCTTGTTAGGAAAATGAGTTAGGAGACAAAGTAACGGTGTTCCTACATGAAGTTAGTGAGTCTCTCCTAGATTAGAGTTGAATAGCGTCCTAGCTCATTCAGCAACAGAGACAATCACGATCTTAGCTCTTTTAGCAAGAAATGCATTGAAAACAGTGTGCGTCTTATCATTGAGGTTGTCTTATTAGTAAAATGAGTTAGGAGACAAAGTAACGGTGTTCCTACATGAAGTTAGTGAGTCTCTCCTAGATTAGAGTTGAATAGCGTCCTAGCTCATTCAGCAACAGAGACAATCACGATCTTAGCTCTTTTAGCAAGAAATGCATTGAAAACAGTGTGCGTCTTATCATTGAGGTTGTCTTGTTAGGAAAATGAGTTAGGAGACAAAGTAACGGTTTTCCTACATGAAGTTAGTGAGTCTCTCCTAGATTAGAGTTGAATAGCGTCCTAGCTCATTCAGCAACAGAGACAATCACGATCTTAGCTCTTTTAGCAAGAAATGCATTGAAAACAGTGTGCGTCTTATCATTGAGGTTGTCTTGTTAGGAAAATGAGTTAGGAGACAAAGTATTGACAAAAGGCACTATTCTTTACGGCGAAACTGCGAATGGCTCATTAAATCAGTTATGGTTCCTACATGAAGTTAGTGAGTCTCTCCTAGATTAGAGTTGAATAGCGTCCTAGCTCATTCAGCAACAGAGACAATCACGATCTTAGCTCTTTTAGCAAGAAATGCATTGAAAACAGTGTGCGTCTTATCATTGAGGTTGTCTTGTTAGGAAAATGAGTTAGGAGACAAAGTAACGGTGTTCCTACATGAAGTTAGTGAGTCTCTCCTAGATTAGAGTTGAATAGCGTCCTAGCTCATTCAGCAACAGAGACAATCACGATCTTAGCTCTTTTAGCAAGAAATGCATTAAAAACAGTGTGCGTCTTATCATTGAGGTTGTCTTGTTAGGAAAATGAGTTAGGAGACAAAGTAACGGTGTTCCTACATGAAGTTAGTGAGTCTCTCCTAGATTAGAGTTGAATAGCGTCCTAGCTCATTCAGCAACAGAGACAATCACGATCTTAGCTCTTTTAGCAAGAAATGCATTGAAAACAGTGTGCGTCTTACCATTGAGGTTGTCTTGTTAGTAAAATGAGTTAGGAGACAAAGTAACGGTGTTCCTACATGAAGTTAGTGAGTCTCTCCTAGATTAGAGTTGAATAGCGTCCTAGCTCATTCAGCAACAGAGACAATCACGATCTTAGCTCTTTTAGCAAGAAATGCATTGAAAACAGTGTGCGTCTTATCATTGAGGTTGTCTTGTTAGTAAAATGAGTTAGGAGACAAAGTAACGGTGTTCCTACATGAAGTTAGTGAGTCTCTCCTAGATTAGAGTTGAATAGCGTCCTAGCTCATTCAGCAACAGAGACAATCACGATCTTAGCTCATTTAGCAAGAAATGCATTAAAAACAGTGTGCGTCTTATCATTGAGGTTGTCTTGTTAGGAAAATGAGTTAGGAGACAAAGTAACGGTGTTCCTACATGAAGTTATTGAGTCTCTCCTAGATTAGAGTTGAATAGCGTCCGAGCTCATTCAGCAACAGAGACAATCACGATCTTAGCTCTTTTAGCAAGAAATGCATTGAAAACAGTGTGCGTCTTATCATTGAGGTTGTCTTGTTAGGAAAATGAGTTAGGAGACAAAGTAACGGTGTTCCTACATGAAGTTAGTGAGTCTCTCCTAGATTAGAGTTGAATAGCGTCCTAGCTCATTCAGCAACAGAGACAATCACGATCTTAGCTCTTTTAGCAAGAAATGCATTGAAAACAGTGTGCGTCTTATCATTGAGGTTGTCTTGTTAGGAAAATGAGTTAGGAGACAAAGTAACGGTGTTCCTTCATGAAGTTAGTGAGTCTCTCCTAGATTAGAGTTGAATAGCGTCCTAGCTCATTCAGCAACAGAGACAATCACGATCTTAGCTCTTTTAGCAAGAAATGCATTGAAAACAGTGTGCGTCTTACCATTGAGGTTGTCTTGTTAGTAAAATGAGTTAGGAGACAAAGTAACGGTGTTCCTACATGAAGTTAGTGAGTCTCTCCTAGATTAGAGTTGAATAGCGTCCTAGCTCATTCAGCAACAGAGACAATCACGATCTTAGCTCTTTTAGCAAGAAATGCATTGAAAACAGTGTGCGTCTTATCATTGAGGTTGTCTTGTTAGTAAAATGAGTAAGGAGACAAAGTAACGGTGTTCCTACATGAAGTTAGTGAGTCTCTCCTAGATTAGAGTTGAATAGCGTCCTAGCTCATTCAGCAACAGAGACAATCACGATCTTAGCTCTTTTAGCAAGAAATGCATTGAAAACAGTGTGCGTCTTATCATTGAGGTTGTCTTGTTAGGAAAATGAGTTAGGAGACAAAGTAACGGTGTTCCTTCATGAAGTTAGTGAGTCTCTCCTAGATTAGAGTTGAATAGCGTCCTAGCTCATTCAGCAACAGAGACAATCACGATCTTAGCTCTTTTAGCAAGAAATGCATTGAAAACAGTGTGTGTCTTATCATTGAGGCTGCCTTGTTAGGAAAATGTGTTAGGAGACAAAGTAACGGTGTTCCTACATGAAGTTAGTGAGTCTCTCTTAGATTAGAGTTGAATAGCGTCCTAGCTTATTCAGCAACAGAGACAATCACGATCTTAGCTCTTTTAGCAAGAAATGCATTGAAAACAGTGTGCGTCTTATCATTGAGGTTGTCTTATTAGTAAAATGAGTTAGGAGACAAAGTAACGGTGTTCCTACATGAAGTTAGTGAGTCTCTCCTAGATTAGAGTTGAATAGCGTCCTAGCTCATTCAGCAACAGAGACAATCACGATCTTAGCTCTTTTAGCAAGAAATGCATTGAAAACAGTGTGCGTCTTATCATTGAGGTTGTCTTGTTAGGAAAATGAGTTAGGAGACAAAGTAACGGTGTTCCTACATGAAGTTAGTGAGTCTCTCCTAGATTAGAGTTGAATAGCGTCCTAGCTCATTCAGCAACAGAGACAATCACGATCTTAGCTCTTTTAGCAAGAAATGCATTGAAAACAGTGTGCGTCTTATCATTGAGGTTGTCTTGTTAGGAAAATGAGTTAGGAGACAAAGTAACGGTGTTCCTACATGAAGTTAGTGAGTCTCTCCTAGATTAGAGTTGAATAGCGTCCTAGCTCATTCAGCAACAGAGACAATCACGATCTTAGCTCTTTTAGCAAGAAATGCATTGAAAACAGTGTGCGTCTTATCATTGAGGTTGTCTTGTTAGGAAAATGAGTTAGGAGACAAAGTAACGGTGTTACTTCATGAAGTTATTGAGTCTCTCCTAGATTAGAGTTGAATAGCGTCCTAGCTCATTCAGCAACAGAGACAATCACGATCTTAGCTCTTTTAGCAAGAAATGCATTGAAAACAGTGTGCGTCTTATCATTGAGGTTGTCTTGTTAGGAAAATGAGTTAGGAGACAAAGTAACGGTGTTACTTCATGAAGTTATTGAGTCTCTCCTCGATTAGAGTTGAATAGCGTCCTAGCTCATTCAGCAACAGAGACAATCACGATCTTAGCTCTTTTAGCAAGAAATGCATTGAAAACAGTGTGCGTCTTATCATTGAGGTTGTCTTGTTAGGAAAATGAGTTAGGAGACAAAGTAACGGTGTTCCTACATGAAGTTAGTGAGTCTCTCTCAGATAAGAGTTGAATAGCGTCCTAGCTCATTCAGCAACAGAGACAATCACGATCTTAGCTCTTTTAGCAAGAAATGCATTGAAAACAGTGTGCGTCTTATCATTGAGGTTGTCTTGTTAGGAAAATGAGTTAGGAGACAAAGTAACGGTGTTCCTACATGAAGTTAATGAGTCTATCCTACATTAGAGTTGAATAGCGTCCTAGCTCATTCAGCAACAGAGACAATCACGATCTTAGCTCTTTTAGCAAGAAATGCATTGAAAACAGTGTGTGTCTTATCATTGAGGTTGCCTTGTTAGGAAAATGTGTTAGGAGACAAAGTAACGGTGTTCCTACATGAAGTTAGTGAGTCTCTCTTAGATTAGAGTTGAATAGCGTCCTAGCTTATTCAGCAACAGAGACAATCACGATCTTAGCTCTTTTAACAAGAAATGCATTGAAAACAGTGTGCGTCTTATCATTGAGGTTGTCTTGTTAGGAAAATGAGTTAGGAGACAAAGTAACGGTGTTCCTACATGAAGTTAGTGAGTCTCTCCTAGATTAGAGTTGAATAGCGTCCTAGCTCATTCAGCAACAGAGACAATCACGATCTTAGCTCTTTTAGCAAGAAATGCATTGAAAACAGTGTGCGTCTTATCATTGAGGTTGTCTTATTAGTAAAATGAGTTAGGAGACAAAGTAACGGTGTTCCTACATGAAGTTAGTGAGTCTCTCCTAGATTAGAGTTGAATAGCGTCCTAGCTCATTCAGCAACAGAGACAATCACGATCTTAGCTCTTTTAGCAAGAAATGCATTGAAAACAGTGTGCGTCTTATCATTGAGGTTGTCTTGTTAGGAAAATGAGTTAGGAGACAAAGTAACGGTGTTCCTACATGAAGTTAGTGAGTCTCTCTTAGATTAGAGTTGAATAGCGTCCTAGCTCATTCAGCAACAGAGACAATCACGATTTTAGCTCTTTTAGCAAGAAATGCATTGAAAACAGTGTGCGTCTTATCATTGAGGTTGTCTTGTTAGGAAAATGAGTTAGGAGACAAAGTAACGGTGTTCCTACATGAAGTTAGTGAGTCTCTCTTAGATTAGAGTTGAATAGCGTCCTAGCTCATTCAGCAACAGAGACAATCACGATCTTAGCTCTTTTAGCAAGAAATGCATTGAAAACAGTGTGCGTCTTATCATTGAGGTTGTCTTGTTAGGAAAATGAGTTAGGAGACAAAGTAACGGTGTTCCTACATGAAGTTAGTGAGTCTCTCCTAGATTAGAGTTGAATAGCGTCCTAGCTCATTCAGCAACAGAGACAATCACGATCTTAGCTGTTTTAGCAAGAAATGCATTGAAAACAGTGTGCGTCTTATCATTGAGGTTGTCTTGTTAGGAAAATGAGTTAGGAGACAAAGTAACGGTGTTCCTACATGAAGTTAGTGAGTCTCTTCTAGATTAGAGTTGAATAGCGTCCTAGCTCATTCAGCAACAGAGACAATCACGATCTTAGCTCTTTTAGCAAGAAATGCATTAAAAACAGTGTGCGTCTTATCATTGAGGTTGTCTTGTTAGGAAAATGAGTTAGGAGACAAAGTAACGGTGTTTCTACATGAAGTTAGTGAGTCTCTCTTAGATTAGAGTTGAATAGCGTCCTAGCTCATTCAGCAACAGAGACAATCACGATCTTAGCTCTTTTAGCAAGAAATGCATTGAAAACAGTGTGCGTCTTATCATTGAGGTTGTCTTGTTAGGAAAATGAGTTAGGAGACAAAGTAACGGTGTTCCTACATGAAGTTAGTGAGTCTCTCCTAGATTAGAGTTGAATAGCGTCCTAGCTCATTCAGCAACAGAGACAATCACGATCTTAGCTCTTTTAGCAAGAAATGCATTGAAAACAGTGTGCGTCTTACCATTGAGGTTGTCTTGTTAGTAAAATGAGTTAGGAGACAAAGTAACGGTGTTCCTACATGAAGTTAGTGAGTCTCTCCTAGATTAGAGTTGAATAGCGTCCTAGCTCATTCAGCAACAGAGACAATCACGATCTTAGCTCTTTTAGCAAGAAATGCATTGAAAACAGTGTGCGTCTTATCATTGAGGTTGTCTTGTTAGTAAAATGAGTTAGGAGACAAAGTAACGGTGTTCCTACATGAAGTTAGTGAGTCTCTCCTAGATTAGAGTTGAATAGCGTCCTAGCTCATTCAGCAACAGAGACAATCACGATCTTAGCTCTTTTAGCAAGAAATGCATTAAAAACAGTGTGCGTCTTATCATTGAGGTTGTCTTGTTAGGAAAATGAGTTAGGAGACAAAGTAACGGTGTTCCTACATGAAGTTATTGAGTCTCTCCTAGATTAGAGTTGAATAGCGTCCGAGCTCATTCAGCAACAGAGACAATCACGATCTTAGCTCTTTTAGCAAGAAATGCATTGAAAACAGTGTGCGTCTTATCATTGAGGTTGTCTTGTTAGGAAAATGAGTTAGGAGACAAAGTAACGGTGTTCCTACATGAAGTTAGTGAGTCTCTCCTAGATTAGAGTTGAATAGCGTCCTAGCTCATTCAGCAACAGAGACAATCACGATCTTAGCTCTTTTAGCAAGAAATGCATTGAAAACAGTGTGCGTCTTATCATTGAGGTTGTCTTGTTAGGAAAATGAGTTAGGAGACAAAGTAACGGTGTTCCTACATGAAGTTAGTGAGTCTCTCTTAGATTAGAGTTGAATAGCGTCCTAGCTCATTCAGCAACAGAGACAATCACGATCTTAGCTCTTTTAGCAAGAAATGCATTGAAAACAGTGTGCGTCTTATCATTGAGGTTGTCTTGTTAGGAAAATGAGTTAGGAGACAAAGTAACGGTGTTCCTACATGAAGTTAGTGAGTCTCTCCTAGATTAGAGTTGAATAGCGTCCTAGCTCATTCAGCAACAGAGACAATCACGATCTTAGCTCTTTTAGCAAGAAATGCATTGAAAACAGTGTGCGTCTTATCATTGAGGTTGTCTTGTTAGGAAAATGAGTTAGGAGACAAAGTAACGGTGTTCCTACATGAAGTTAGTGAGTCTCTCCTAGATTAGAGTTGAATAGCGTCCTAGCTCATTCAGCAACAGAGACAATCACGATCTTAGCTCTTTTAGCAAGAAATGCATTGAAAACAGTGTGCGTCTTATCATTGAGGTTGTCTTATTAGTAAAATGAGTTAGGAGACAAAGTAACGGTGTTCCTACATGAAGTTAGTGAGTCTCTCCTAGATTAGAGTTGAATAGCGTCCTAGCTCATTCAGCAACAGAGACAATCACGATCTTAGCTCTTTTAGCAAGAAATGCATTGAAAACAGTGTGCGTCTTATCATTGAGGTTGTCTTGTTAGGAAAATGAGTTAGGAGACAAAGTAACGGTGTTCCTACATGAAGTTAGTGAGTCTCTCTTAGATTAGAGTTGAATAGCGTCCTAGCTCATTCAGCAACAGAGACAATCACGATTTTAGCTCTTTTAGCAAGAAATGCATTGAAAACAGTGTGCGTCTTATCATTGAGGTTGTCTTGTTAGGAAAGTGAGTTAGGAGACAAAGTAACGGTGTTCCTACATGAAGTTAGTGAGTCTCTCCTAGATTAGAGTTGAATAGCGTCCTAGCTCATTCAGCAACAGAGACAATCACGATCTTAGCTCTTTTAGCAAGAAATGCATTGAAAACAGTGTGCGTCTTATCATTGAGGTTGTCTTGTTAGGAAAATGAGTTAGGAGACAAAGTAACGGTGTTCCTTCATGAAGTTAGTGAGTCTCTCCTAGATTAGAGTTGAATAGCGTCCTAGCTCATTCAGCAACAGAGACAATCACGATCTTAGCTCTTTTAGCAAGAAATGCATTGAAAACAGTGTGTGTCTTATCATTGAGGCTGCCTTGTTAGGAAAATGTGTTAGGAGACAAAGTAACGGTGTTCCTACATGAAGTTAGTGAGTCTCTCTTAGATTAGAGTTGAATAGCGTCCTAGCTTATTCAGCAACAGAGACAATCACGATCTTAGCTCTTTTAGCAAGAAATGCATTGAAAACAGTGTGCGTCTTATCATTGAGGTTGTCTTGTTAGGAAAATGAGTTAGGAGACAAAGTAACGGTGTTCCTACATGAAGTTAGTGAGTCTCTCCTAGATTAGAGTTGAATAGCGTCCTAGCTCATTCAGCAACAGAGACAATCACGATCTTAGCTCTTTTAGCAAGAAATGCATTGAAAACAGTGTGCGTCTTATCATTGAGGTTGTCTTATTAGTAAAATGAGTTAGGAGACAAAGTAACGGTGTTCCTACATGAAGTTAGTGAGTCTCTCCTAGATTAGAGTTGAATAGCGTCCTAGCTCATTCAGCAACAGAGACAATCACGATCTTAGCTCTTTTAGCAAGAAATGCATTGAAAACAGTGTGCGTCTTATCATTGAGGTTGTCTTGTTAGGAAAATGAGTTAGGAGACAAAGTAACGGTGTTCCTACATGAAGTTAGTGAGTCTCTCCTAGATTAGAGTTGAATAGCGTCCTAGCTCATTCAGCAACAGAGACAATCACGATCTTAGCTCTTTTAGCAAGAAATGCATTGAAAACAGTGTGCGTCTTATCATTGAGGTTGTCTTGTTAGGAAAATGAGTTAGGAGACAAAGTAACGGTGTTCCTTCATGAAGTTAGTGAGTCTCTCCTAGATTAGAGTTGAATAGCGTCCTAGCTCATTCAGCAACAGAGACAATCACGATCTTAGCTCTTTTAGCAAGAAATGCATTGAAAACAGTGTGTGTCTTATCATTGAGGCTGCCTTGTTAGGAAAATGTGTTAGGAGACAAAGTAACGGTGTTCCTACATGAAGTTAGTGAGTCTTTCTTAGATTAGAGTTGAATAGCGTCCTAGCTTATTCAGCAACAGAGACAATCACGATCTTAGCTCTTTTAGCAAGAAATGCATTGAAAACAGTGTGCGTCTTATCATTGAGGTTGTCTTGTTAGGAAAATGAGTTAGGAGACAAAGTAACGGTGTTCCTACATGAAGTTAGTGAGTCTCTCCTAGATTAGAGTTGAATAGCGTCCTAGCTCATTCAGCAACAGAGACAATCACGATCTTAGCTCTTTTAGCAAGAAATGCATTGAAAACAGTGTGCGTCTTATCATTGAGGTTGTCTTATTAGTAAAATGAGTTAGGAGACAAAGTAACGGTGTTCCTACATGAAGTTAGTGAGTCTCTCCTAGATTAGAGTTGAATAGCGTCCTAGCTCATTCAGCAACAGAGACAATCACGATCTTAGCTCTTTTAGCAAGAAATGCATTGAAAACAGTGTGCGTCTTATCATTGAGGTTGTCTTGTTAGGAAAATGAGTTAGGAGACAAAGTAACGGTTTTCCTACATGAAGTTAGTGAGTCTCTCCTAGATTAGAGTTGAATAGCGTCCTAGCTCATTCAGCAACAGAGACAATCACGATCTTAGCTCTTTTAGCAAGAAATGCATTGAAAACAGTGTGCGTCTTATCATTGAGGTTGTCTTGTTAGGAAAATGAGTTAGGAGACAAAGTATTGACAAAAGGCACTATTCTTTACGGCGAAACTGCGAATGGCTCATTAAATCAGTTATGGTTCCTACATGAAGTTAGTGAGTCTCTCCTAGATTAGAGTTGAATAGCGTCCTAGCTCATTCAGCAACAGAGACAATCACGATCTTAGCTCTTTTAGCAAGAAATGCATTGAAAACAGTGTGCGTCTTATCATTGAGGTTGTCTTGTTAGGAAAATGAGTTAGGAGACAAAGTAACGGTGTTCCTACATGAAGTTAGTGAGTCTCTCCTAGATTAGAGTTGAATAGCGTCCTAGCTCATTCAGCAACAGAGACAATCACGATCTTAGCTCTTTTAGCAAGAAATGCATTAAAAACAGTGTGCGTCTTATCATTGAGGTTGTCTTGTTAGGAAAATGAGTTAGGAGACAAAGTAACGGTGTTCCTACATGAAGTTAGTGAGTCTCTCCTAGATTAGAGTTGAATAGCGTCCTAGCTCATTCAGCAACAGAGACAATCACGATCTTAGCTCTTTTAGCAAGAAATGCATTGAAAACAGTGTGCGTCTTACCATTGAGGTTGTCTTGTTAGTAAAATGAGTTAGGAGACAAAGTAACGGTGTTCCTACATGAAGTTAGTGAGTCTCTCCTAGATTAGAGTTGAATAGCGTCCTAGCTCATTCAGCAACAGAGACAATCACGATCTTAGCTCTTTTAGCAAGAAATGCATTGAAAACAGTGTGCGTCTTATCATTGAGGTTGTCTTGTTAGTAAAATGAGTTAGGAGACAAAGTAACGGTGTTCCTACATGAAGTTAGTGAGTCTCTCCTAGATTAGAGTTGAATAGCGTCCTAGCTCATTCAGCAACAGAGACAATCACGATCTTAGCTCTTTTAGCAAGAAATGCATTAAAAACAGTGTGCGTCTTATCATTGAGGTTGTCTTGTTAGGAAAATGAGTTAGGAGACAAAGTAACGGTGTTCCTACATGAAGTTATTGAGTCTCTCCTAGATTAGAGTTGAATAGCGTCCGAGCTCATTCAGCAACAGAGACAATCACGATCTTAGCTCTTTTAGCAAGAAATGCATTGAAAACAGTGTGCGTCTTATCATTGAGGTTGTCTTGTTAGGAAAATGAGTTAGGAGACAAAGTAACGGTGTTCCTACATGAAGTTAGTGAGTCTCTCCTAGATTAGAGTTGAATAGCGTCCTAGCTCATTCAGCAACAGAGACAATCACGATCTTAGCTCTTTTAGCAAGAAATGCATTGAAAACAGTGTGCGTCTTATCATTGAGGTTGTCTTGTTAGGAAAATGAGTTAGGAGACAAAGTAACGGTGTTCCTACATGAAGTTAGTGAGTCTCTCTTAGATTAGAGTTGAATAGCGTCCTAGCTCATTCAGCAACAGAGACAATCACGATCTTAGCTCTTTTAGCAAGAAATGCATTGAAAACAGTGTGCGTCTTATCATTGAGGTTGTCTTGTTAGGAAAATGAGTTAGGAGACAAAGTAACGGTGTTCCTACATGAAGTTAGTGAGTCTCTCCTAGATTAGAGTTGAATAGCGTCCTAGCTCATTCAGCAACAGAGACAATCACGATCTTAGCTCTTTTAGCAAGAAATGCATTGAAAACAGTGTGCGTCTTATCATTGAGGTTGTCTTGTTAGGAAAATGAGTTAGGAGACAAAGTAACGGTGTTCCTACATGAAGTTAGTGAGTCTCTCCTAGATTAGAGTTGAATAGCGTCCTAGCTCATTCAGCAACAGAGACAATCACGATCTTAGCTCTTTTAGCAAGAAATGCATTGAAAACAGTGTGCGTCTTATCATTGAGGTTGTCTTATTAGTAAAATGAGTTAGGAGACAAAGTAACGGTGTTCCTACATGAAGTTAGTGAGTCTCTCCTAGATTAGAGTTGAATAGCGTCCTAGCTCATTCAGCAACAGAGACAATCACGATCTTAGCTCTTTTAGCAAGAAATGCATTGAAAACAGTGTGCGTCTTATCATTGAGGTTGTCTTGTTAGGAAAATGAGTTAGGAGACAAAGTAACGGTGTTCCTACATGAAGTTAGTGAGTCTCTCTTAGATTAGAGTTGAATAGCGTCCTAGCTCATTCAGCAACAGAGACAATCACGATTTTAGCTCTTTTAGCAAGAAATGCATTGAAAACAGTGTGCGTCTTATCATTGAGGTTGTCTTGTTAGGAAAATGAGTTAGGAGACAAAGTAACGGTGTTCCTACATGAAGTTATTGAGTCTCTCCTAGATTAGAGTTGAATAGCGTCCGAGCTCATTCAGCAACAGAGACAATCACGATCTTAGCTCTTTTAGCAAGAAATGCATTGAAAACAGTGTGCGTCTTATCATTGAGGTTGTCTTGTTAGGAAAATGAGTTAGGAGACAAAGTAACGGTGTTCCTACATGAAGTTAGTGAGTCTCTCCTAGATTAGAGTTGAATAGCGTCCTAGCTCATTCAGCAACAGAGACAATCACGATCTTAGCTCTTTTAGCAAGAAATGCATTGAAAACAGTGTGCGTCTTATCATTGAGGTTGTCTTGTTAGGAAAATGAGTTAGGAGACAAAGTAACGGTGTTCCTACATGAAGTTAGTGAGTCTCTCCTAGATTAGAGTTGAATAGCGTCCTAGCTCATTCAGCAACAGAGACAATCACGATCTTAGCTCTTTTAGCAAGAAATGCATTAAAAACAGTGTGCGTCTTATCATTGAGGTTGTCTTGTTAGGAAAATGAGTTAGGAGACAAAGTAACGGTGTTCCTACATGAAGTTAGTGAGTCTCTCTTAGATTAGAGTTGAATAGCGTCCTAGCTCATTCAGCAACAGAGACAATCACGATCTTAGCTCTTTTAGCAAGAAATGCATTGAAAACAGTGTGCGTCTTATCATTGAGGTTGTCTTGTTAGGAAAGTGAGTTAGGAGACAAAGTAACGGTGTTCCTACATGAAGTTAGTGAGTCTCTCCTAGATTAGAGTTGAATAGCGTCCTAGCTCATTCAGCAACAGAGACAATCACGATCTTAGCTCTTTTAGCAAGAAATGCATTGAAAACAGTGTGCGTCTTATCATTGAGGTTGTCTTGTTAGGAAAATGAGTTAGGAGACAAAGTAACGGTGTTCCTTCATGAAGTTAGTGAGTCTCTCCTAGATTAGAGTTGAATAGCGTCCTAGCTCATTCAGCAACAGAGACAATCACGATCTTAGCTCTTTTAGCAAGAAATGCATTGAAAACAGTGTGCGTCTTATCATTGAGGTTGTCTTGTTAGGAAAATGAGTTAGGAGACAAAGTAACGGTGTTCCTACATGAAGTTAGTGAGTCTCTCCTAGATTAGAGTTGAATAGCGTCCTAGCTCATTCAGCAACAGAGACAATCACGATCTTAGCTCTTTTAGCAAGAAATGCATTGAAAACAGTGTGCGTCTTATCATTGAGGTTGTCTTGTTAGGAAAATGAGTTAGGAGACAAAGTAACGGTGTTCCTACATGAAGTTAGTGAGTCTCTCCTAGATTAGAGTTGAATAGCGTCCTAGCTCATTCAGCAACAGAGACAATCACGATCTTAGCTCTTTTAGCAAGAAATGCATTAAAAACAGTGTGCGTCTTATCATTGAGGTTGTCTTGTTAGGAAAATGAGTTAGGAGACAAAGTAACGGTGTTCCTACATGAAGTTAGTGAGTCTCTCTTAGATTAGAGTTGAATAGCGTCCTAGCTCATTCAGCAACAGAGACAATCACGATCTTAGCTCTTTTAGCAAGAAATGCATTAAAAACAGTGTGCGTCTTATCATTGAGGTTGTCTTGTTAGGAAAGTGAGTTAGGAGACAAAGTAACGGTGTTCCTACATGAAGTTAGTGAGTCTCTCCTAGATTAGAGTTGAATAGCGTCCTAGCTCATTCAGCAACAGAGACAATCACGATCTTAGCTCTTTTAGCAAGAAATGCATTGAAAACAGTGTGCGTCTTATCATTGAGGTTGTCTTGTTAGGAAAATGAGTTAGGAGACAAAGTAACGGTGTTCCTTCATGAAGTTAGTGAGTCTCTCCTAGATTAGAGTTGAATAGCGTCCTAGCTCATTCAGCAACAGAGACAATCACGATCTTAGCTCTTTTAGCAAGAAATGCATTGAAAACAGTGTGTGTCTTATCATTGAGGCTGCCTTGTTAGGAAAATGTGTTAGGAGACAAAGTAACGGTGTTCCTACATGAAGTTAGTGAGTCTCTCTTAGATTAGAGTTGAATAGCGTCCTAGCTTATTCAGCAACAGAGACAATCACGATCTTAGCTCTTTTAGCAAGAAATGCATTGAAAACAGTGTGCGTCTTATCATTGAGGTTGTCTTATTAGTAAAATGAGTTAGGAGACAAAGTAACGGTGTTCCTACATGAAGTTAGTGAGTCTCTCCTAGATTAGAGTTGAATAGCGTCCTAGCTCATTCAGCAACAGAGACAATCACGATCTTAGCTCTTTTAGCAAGAAATGCATTGAAAACAGTGTGCGTCTTATCATTGAGGTTGTCTTGTTAGGAAAATGAGTTAGGAGACAAAAGTAACGGTGTTCCTACATGAAGTTAGTGAGTCTCTCCTAGATTAGAGTTGAATAGCGTCCTAGCTCATTCAGCAACAGAGACAATCACGATCTTAGCTCTTTTAGCAAGAAATGCATTGAAAACAGTGTGCGTCTTATCATTGAGGTTGTCTTGTTAGGAAAATGAGTTAGGAGACAAAGTAACGGTGTTCCTACATGAAGTTAGTGAGTCTCTCCTAGATTAGAGTTGAATAGCGTCCTAGCTCATTCAGCAACAGAGACAATCACGATCTTAGCTCTTTTAGCAAGAAATGCATTGAAAACAGTGTGCGTCTTATCATTGAGGTTGTCTTGTTAGGAAAATGAGTTAGGAGACAAAGTAACGGTGTTACTTCATGAAGTTATTGAGTCTCTCCTAGATTAGAGTTGAATAGCGTCCTAGCTCATTCAGCAACAGAGACAATCACGATCTTAGCTCTTTTAGCAAGAAATGCATTGAAAACAGTGTGCGTCTTATCATTGAGGTTGTCTTGTTAGGAAAATGAGTTAGGAGACAAAGTAACGGTGTTCCTACATGAAGTTAGTGAGTCTCTCTCAGATAAGAGTTGAATAGCGTCCTAGCTCATTCAGCAACAGAGACAATCACGATCTTAGCTCTTTTAGCAAGAAATGCATTGAAAACAGTGTGCGTCTTATCATTGAGGTTGTCTTGTTAGGAAAATGAGTTAGGAGACAAAGTAACGGTGTTCCTACATGAAGTTAATGAGTCTATCCTACATTAGAGTTGAATAGCGTCCTAGCTCATTCAGCAACAGAGACAATCACGATCTTAGCTCTTTTAGCAAGAAATGCATTGAAAACAGTGTGTGTCTTATCATTGAGGTTGCCTTGTTAGGAAAATGTGTTAGGAGACAAAGTAACGGTGTTCCTACATGAAGTTAGTGAGTCTCTCTTAGATTAGAGTTGAATAGCATCCTAGCTTATTCAGCAACAGAGACAATCACGATCTTAGCTCTTTTAGCAAGAAATGCATTGAAAACAGTGTGCGTCTTATCATTGAGGTTGTCTTGTTAGGAAAATGAGTTAGGAGACAAAGTAACGGTGTTCCTACATGAAGTTAGTGAGTCTCTCCTAGATTAGAGTTGAATAGCGTCCTAGCTCATTCAGCAACAGAGACAATCACGATCTTAGCTCTTTTAGCAAGAAATGCATTGAAAACAGTGTGCGTCTTATCATTGAGGTTGTCTTATTAGTAAAATGAGTTAGGAGACAAAGTAACGGTGTTCCTACATGAAGTTAGTGAGTCTCTCCTAGATTAGAGTTGAATAGCGTCCTAGCTCATTCAGCAACAGAGACAATCACGATCTTAGCTCTTTTAGCAAGAAATGCATTGAAAACAGTGTGCGTCTTATCATTGAGGTTGTCTTGTTAGGAAAATGAGTTAGGAGACAAAGTAACGGTGTTCCTACATGAAGTTAGTGAGTCTCTCTTAGATTAGAGTTGAATAGCGTCCTAGCTCATTCAGCAACAGAGACAATCACGATTTTAGCTCTTTTAGCAAGAAATGCATTGAAAACAGTGTGCGTCTTATCATTGAGGTTGTCTTGTTAGGAAAATGAGTTAGGAGACAAAGTAACGGTGTTCCTACATGAAGTTAGTGAGTCTCTCTTAGATTAGAGTTGAATAGCGTCCTAGCTCATTCAGCAACAGAGACAATCACGATCTTAGCTCTTTTAGCAAGAAATGCATTGAAAACAGTGTGCGTCTTATCATTGAGGTTGTCTTGTTAGGAAAATGAGTTAGGAGACAAAGTAACGGTGTTCCTACATGAAGTTAGTGAGTCTCTCCTAGATTAGAGTTGAATAGCGTCCTAGCTCATTCAGCAACAGAGACAATCACGATCTTAGCTGTTTTAGCAAGAAATGCATTGAAAACAGTGTGCGTCTTATCATTGAGGTTGTCTTGTTAGGAAAATGAGTTAGGAGACAAAGTAACGGTGTTCCTACATGAAGTTAGTGAGTCTCTCCTAGATTAGAGTTGAATAGCGTCCTAGCTCATTCAGCAACAGAGACAATCACGATCTTAGCTCTTTTAGCAAGAAATGCATTGAAAACAGTGTGCGTCTTATCATTGAGGTTGTCTTGTTAGGAAAATGAGTTAGGAGACAAAGTAACGGTGTTCCTACATGAAGTTAGTGAGTCTCTCCTAGATTAGAGTTGAATAGCGTCCTAGCTCATTCAGCAACAGAGACAATCACGATCTTAGCTCTTTTAGCAAGAAATGCATTAAAAACAGTGTGCGTCTTATCATTGAGGTTGTCTTGTTAGGAAAATGAGTTAGGAGACAAAGTAACGGTGTTCCTACATGAAGTTAGTGAGTCTCTCTTAGATTAGAGTTGAATAGCGTCCTAGCTCATTCAGCAACAGAGACAATCACGATCTTAGCTCTTTTAGCAAGAAATGCATTGAAAACAGTGTGCGTCTTATCATTGAGGTTGTCTTGTTAGGAAAGTGAGTTAGGAGACAAAGTAACGGTGTTCCTACATGAAGTTAGTGAGTCTCTCCTAGATTAGAGTTGAATAGCGTCCTAGCTCATTCAGCAACAGAGACAATCACGATCTTAGCTCTTTTAGCAAGAAATGCATTGAAAACAGTGTGCGTCTTATCATTGAGGTTGTCTTGTTAGGAAAATGAGTTAGGAGACAAAGTAACGGTGTTCCTTCATGAAGTTAGTGAGTCTCTCCTAGATTAGAGTTGAATAGCGTCCTAGCTCATTCAGCAACAGAGACAATCACGATCTTAGCTCTTTTAGCAAGAAATGCATTGAAAACAGTGTGCGTCTTATCATTGAGGTTGTCTTGTTAGGAAAATGAGTTAGGAGACAAAGTAACGGTGTTCCTACATGAAGTTAGTGAGTCTCTCCTAGATTAGAGTTGAATAGCGTCCTAGCTCATTCAGCAACAGAGACAATCACGATCTTAGCTCTTTTAGCAAGAAATGCATTGAAAACAGTGTGCGTCTTATCATTGAGGTTGTCTTGTTAGGAAAATGAGTTAGGAGACAAAGTAACGGTGTTCCTACATGAAGTTAGTGAGTCTCTCTTAGATTAGAGTTGAATAGCGTCCTAGCTCATTCAGCAACAGAGACAATCACGATCTTAGCTCTTTTAGCAAGAAATGCATTAAAAACAGTGTGCGTCTTATCATTGAGGTTGTCTTGTTAGGAAAATGAGTTAGGAGACAAAGTAACGGTGTTCCTACATGAAGTTAGTGAGTCTCTCCTAGATTAGAGTTGAATAGCGTCCTAGCTCATTCAGCAACAGAGACAATCACGATCTTAGCTCTTTTAGCAAGAAATGCATTGAAAACAGTGTGCGTCTTATCATTGAGGTTGTCTTGTTAGGAAAATGAGTTAGGAGACAAAGTAACGGTGTTACTTCATGAAGTTATTGAGTCTCTCCTAGATTAGAGTTGAATAGCGTCCTAGCTCATTCAGCAACAGAGACAATCACGATCTTAGCTCTTTTAGCAAGAAATGCATTGAAAACAGTGTGCGTCTTATCATTGAGGTTGTCTTGTTAGGAAAATGAGTTAGGAGACAAAGTAACGGTGTTCCTACATGAAGTTAGTGAGTCTCTCTCAGATAAGAGTTGAATAGCGTCCTAGCTCATTCAGCAACAGAGACAATCACGATCTTAGCTCTTTTAGCAAGAAATGCATTGAAAACAGTGTGCGTCTTATCATTGAGGTTGTCTTGTTAGGAAAATGAGTTAGGAGACAAAGTAACGGTGTTCCTACATGAAGTTAATGAGTCTATCCTACATTAGAGTTGAATAGCGTCCTAGCTCATTCAGCAACAGAGACAATCACGATCTTAGCTCTTTTAGCAAGAAATGCATTGAAAACAGTGTGTGTCTTATCATTGAGGTTGCCTTGTTAGGAAAATGTGTTAGGAGACAAAGTAACGGTGTTCCTACATGAAGTTAGTGAGTCTCTCTTAGATTAGAGTTGAATAGCATCCTAGCTTATTCAGCAACAGAGACAATCACGATCTTAGCTCTTTTAGCAAGAAATGCATTGAAAACAGTGTGCGTCTTATCATTGAGGTTGTCTTGTTAGGAAAATGAGTTAGGAGACAAAGTAACGGTGTTCCTACATGAAGTTAGTGAGTCTCTCCTAGATTAGAGTTGAATAGCGTCCTAGCTCATTCAGCAACAGAGACAATCACGATCTTAGCTCTTTTAGCAAGAAATGCATTGAAAACAGTGTGCGTCTTATCATTGAGGTTGTCTTATTAGTAAAATGAGTTAGGAGACAAAGTAACGGTGTTCCTACATGAAGTTAGTGAGTCTCTCCTAGATTAGAGTTGAATAGCGTCCTAGCTCATTCAGCAACAGAGACAATCACGATCTTAGCTCTTTTAGCAAGAAATGCATTGAAAACAGTGTGCGTCTTATCATTGAGGTTGTCTTGTTAGGAAAATGAGTTAGGAGACAAAGTAACGGTGTTCCTACATGAAGTTAGTGAGTCTCTCTTAGATTAGAGTTGAATAGCGTCCTAGCTCATTCAGCAACAGAGACAATCACGATTTTAGCTCTTTTAGCAAGAAATGCATTGAAAACAGTGTGCGTCTTATCATTGAGGTTGTCTTGTTAGGAAAATGAGTTAGGAGACAAAGTAACGGTGTTCCTACATGAAGTTAGTGAGTCTCTCTTAGATTAGAGTTGAATAGCGTCCTAGCTCATTCAGCAACAGAGACAATCACGATCTTAGCTCTTTTAGCAAGAAATGCATTGAAAACAGTGTGCGTCTTATCATTGAGGTTGTCTTGTTAGGAAAATGAGTTAGGAGACAAAGTAACGGTGTTCCTACATGAAGTTAGTGAGTCTCTCCTAGATTAGAGTTGAATAGCGTCCTAGCTCATTCAGCAACAGAGACAATCACGATCTTAGCTGTTTTAAGCAAGAAATGCCATTGAAAACAGTGTGCGTCTTATCATGAGGTTGGTCTGTTAGGAAAATGAGTTAGGAGACAAAGTAAACGGTGTTCCTACATGAAGTTAGTGTCTCTCCTAGATTAGAGTTGAATAGCGTCCTAGCTCATTCAGCAACAGAGACAATCACGATCTTAGCTCTTTTAGCAAGAAATGCATTGAAAACAGTGTGCGTCTTATCATTGAGGTTGTCTTGTTAGGAAAATGAGTTAGGAGACAAAGTAACGGTGTTCCTACATGAAGTTAGTGAGTCTCTCCTAGATTAGAGTTGAATAGCGTCCTAGCTCATTCAGCAACAGAGACAATCACGATCTTAGCTCTTTTAGCAAGAAATGCATTAAAAACAGTGTGCGTCTTATCATTGAGGTTGTCTTGTTAGGAAAATGAGTTAGGAGACAAAGTAACGGTGTTCCTACATGAAGTTAGTGAGTCTCTCTTAGATTAGAGTTGAATAGCGTCCTAGCTCATTCAGCAACAGAGACAATCACGATCTTAGCTCTTTTAGCAAGAAATGCATTGAAAACAGTGTGCGTCTTATCATTGAGGTTGTCTTGTTAGGAAAGTGAGTTAGGAGACAAAGTAACGGTGTTCCTACATGAAGTTAGTGAGTCTCTCCTAGATTAGAGTTGAATAGCGTCCTAGCTCATTCAGCAACAGAGACAATCACGATCTTAGCTCTTTTAGCAAGAAATGCATTGAAAACAGTGTGCGTCTTATCATTGAGGTTGTCTTGTTAGGAAAATGAGTTAGGAGACAAAGTAACGGTGTTCCTACATGAAGTTAGTGAGTCTCTCCTAGATTAGAGTTGAATAGCGTCCTAGCTCATTCAGCAACAGAGACAATCACGATCTTAGCTCTTTTAGCAAGAAATGCATTGAAAACAGTGTGCGTCTTATCATTGAGGTTGTCTTGTTAGGAAAATGAGTTAGGAGACAAAGTAACGGTGTTCCTACATGAAGTTAGTGAGTCTCTCCTAGATTAGAGTTGAATAGCGTCCTAGCTCATTCAGCAACAGAGACAATCACGATCTTAGCTCTTTTAGCAAGAAATGCATTGAAAACAGTGTGCGTCTTATCATTGAGGTTGTCTTGTTAGGAAAATGAGTTAGGAGACAAAGTAACGGTGTTCCTACATGAAGTTAGTGAGTCTCTCCTAGATTAGAGTTGAATAGCGTCCTAGCTCATTCAGCAACAGAGACAATCACGATCTTAGCTCTTTTAGCAAGAAATGCATTAAAAACAGTGTGCGTCTTATCATTGAGGTTGTCTTGTTAGGAAAGTGAGTTAGGAGACAAAGTAACGGTGTTCCTACATGAAGTTAGTGAGTCTCTCCTAGATTAGAGTTGAATAGCGTCCTAGCTCATTCAGCAACAGAGACAATCACGATCTTAGCTCTTTTAGCAAGAAATGCATTGAAAACAGTGTGCGTCTTATCATTGAGGTTGTCTTGTTAGGAAAATGAGTTAGGAGACAAAGTAACGGTGTTCCTTCATGAAGTTAGTGAGTCTCTCCTAGATTAGAGTTGAATAGCGTCCTAGCTCATTCAGCAACAGAGACAATCACGATCTTAGCTCTTTTAGCAAGAAATGCATTGAAAACAGTGTGTGTCTTATCATTGAGGCTGCCTTGTTAGGAAAATGTGTTAGGAGACAAAGTAACGGTGTTCCTACATGAAGTTAGTGAGTCTCTCTTAGATTAGAGTTGAATAGCGTCCTAGCTTATTCAGCAACAGAGACAATCACGATCTTAGCTCTTTTAGCAAGAAATGCATTGAAAACAGTGTGCGTCTTATCATTGAGGTTGTCTTATTAGTAAAATGAGTTAGGAGACAAAGTAACGGTGTTCCTACATGAAGTTAGTGAGTCTCTCCTAGATTAGAGTTGAATAGCGTCCTAGCTCATTCAGCAACAGAGACAATCACGATCTTAGCTCTTTTAGCAAGAAATGCATTGAAAACAGTGTGCGTCTTATCATTGAGGTTGTCTTGTTAGGAAAATGAGTTAGGAGACAAAGTAACGGTGTTCCTACATGAAGTTAGTGAGTCTCTCCTAGATTAGAGTTGAATAGCGTCCTAGCTCATTCAGCAACAGAGACAATCACGATCTTAGCTCTTTTAGCAAGAAATGCATTGAAAACAGTGTGCGTCTTATCATTGAGGTTGTCTTGTTAGGAAAATGAGTTAGGAGACAAAGTAACGGTGTTCCTACATGAAGTTAGTGAGTCTCTCCTAGATTAGAGTTGAATAGCGTCCTAGCTCATTCAGCAACAGAGACAATCACGATCTTAGCTCTTTTAGCAAGAAATGCATTGAAAACAGTGTGCGTCTTATCATTGAGGTTGTCTTGTTAGGAAAATGAGTTAGGAGACAAAGTAACGGTGTTCCTACATGAAGTTATTGAGTCTCTCCTAGATTAGAGTTGAATAGCGTCCTAGCTCATTCAGCAACAGAGACAATCACGATCTTAGCTCTTTTAGCAAGAAATGCATTGAAAACAGTGTGCGTCTTATCATTGAGGTTGTCTTGTTAGGAAAATGAGTTAGGAGACAAAGTAACGGTGTTCCTACATGAAGTTAGTGAGTCTCTCCTCGATTAGAGTTGAATAGCGTCCTAGCTCATTCAGCAACAGAGACAATCACGATCTTAGCTCTTTTAGCAAGAAATGCATTGAAAACAGTGTGCGTCTTATCATTGAGGTTGTCTTGTTAGGAAAATGAGTTAGGAGACAAAGTAACGGTGTTCCTACATGAAGTTAGTGAGTCTCTCTCAGATAAGAGTTGAATAGCGTCCTAGCTCATTCAGCAACAGAGACAATCACGATCTTAGCTCTTTTAGCAAGAAATGCATTGAAAACAGTGTGCGTCTTATCATTGAGGTTGTCTTGTTAGGAAAATGAGTTAGGAGACAAAGTAACGGTGTTCCTACATGAAGTTAATGAGTCTATCCTACATTAGAGTTGAATAGCGTCCTAGCTCATTCAGCAACAGAGACAATCACGATCTTAGCTCTTTTAGCAAGAAATGCATTGAAAACAGTGTGTGTCTTATCATTGAGGTTGCCTTGTTAGGAAAATGTGTTAGGAGACAAAGTAACGGTGTTCCTACATGAAGTTAGTGAGTCTCTCTTAGATTAGAGTTGAATAGCATCCTAGCTTATTCAGCAACAGAGACAATCACGATCTTAGCTCTTTTAGCAAGAAATGCATTGAAAACAGTGTGCGTCTTATCATTGAGGTTGTCTTGTTAGGAAAATGAGTTAGGAGACAAAGTAACGGTGTTCCTACATGAAGTTAGTGAGTCTCTCCTAGATTAGAGTTGAATAGCGTCCTAGCTCATTCAGCAACAGAGACAATCACGATCTTAGCTCTTTTAGCAAGAAATGCATTGAAAACAGTGTGCGTCTTATCATTGAGGTTGTCTTGTTAGGAAAATGAGTTAGGAGACAAAGTAACGGTGTTCCTACATGAAGTTAGTGAGTCTCTCCTAGATTAGAGTTGAATAGCGTCCTAGCTCATTCAGCAACAGAGACAATCACGATCTTAGCTCTTTTAGCAAGAAATGCATTGAAAACAGTGTGCGTCTTATCATTGAGGTTGTCTTGTTAGGAAAATGAGTTAGGAGACAAAGTAACGGTGTTCCTACATGAAGTTAGTGAGTCTCTCCTAGATTAGAGTTGAATAGCGTCCTAGCTCATTCAGCAACAGAGACAATCACGATCTTAGCTCTTTTAGCAAGAAATGCATTGAAAACAGTGTGCGTCTTATCATTGAGGTTGTCTTGTTAGGAAAATGAGTTAGGAGACAAAGTAACGGTGTTCCTACATGAAGTTAGTGAGTCTCTCTTAGATTAGAGTTGAATAGCGTCCTAGCTCATTCAGCAACAGAGACAATCACGATCTTAGCTCTTTTAGCAAGAAATGCATTGAAAACAGTGTGCGTCTTATCATTGAGGTTGTCTTGTTAGGAAAATGAGTTAGGAGACAAAGTAACGGTGTTCCTACATGAAGTTAGTGAGTCTCTCCTAGATTAGAGTTGAATAGCGTCCTAGCTCATTCAGCAACAGAGACAATCACGATCTTAGCTGTTTTAGCAAGAAATGCATTGAAAACAGTGTGCGTCTTATCATTGAGGTTGTCTTGTTAGGAAAATGAGTTAGGAGACAAAGTAACGGTGTTCCTACATGAAGTTAGTGAGTCTCTCCTAGATTAGAGTTGAATAGCGTCCTAGCTCATTCAGCAACAGAGACAATCACGATCTTAGCTCTTTTAGCAAGAAATGCATTAAAAACAGTGTGCGTCTTATCATTGAGGTTGTCTTGTTAGGAAAATGAGTTAGGAGACAAAGTAACGGTGTTCCTACATGAAGTTAGTGAGTCTCTCCTAGATTAGAGTTGAATAGCGTCCTAGCTCATTCAGCAACAGAGACAATCACGATCTTAGCTCTTTTAGCAAGAAATGCATTGAAAACAGTGTGCGTCTTATCATTGAGGTTGTCTTGTTAGGAAAATGAGTTAGGAGACAAAGTAACGGTGTTCCTACATGAAGTTAGTGAGTCTCTCCTAGATTAGAGTTGAATAGCGTCCTAGCTCATTCAGCAACAGAGACAATCACGATCTTAGCTCTTTTAGCAAGAAATGCATTGAAAACAGTGTGCGTCTTATCATTGAGGTTGTCTTGTTAGGAAAATGAGTTAGGAGACAAAGTAACGGTGTTCCTACATGAAGTTAGTGAGTCTCTCCTAGATTAGAGTTGAATAGCGTCCTAGCTCATTCAGCAACAGAGACAATCACGATCTTAGCTCTTTTAGCAAGAAATGCATTGAAAACAGTGTGCGTCTTATCATTGAGGTTGTCTTGTTAGTAAAATGAGTTAGGAGACAAAGTAACGGTGTTCCTACATGAAGTTAGTGAGTCTCTCCTAGATTAGAGTTGAATAGCGTCCTAGCTCATTCAGCAACAGAGACAATCACGATCTTAGCTCTTTTAGCAAGAAATGCATTGAAAACAGTGTGCGTCTTATCATTGAGGTTGTCTTGTTAGGAAAATGAGTTAGGAGACAAAGTAACGGTGTTCCTACATGAAGTTAGTGAGTCTCTCTTAGATTAGAGTTGAATAGCGTCCTAGCTCATTCAGCAACAGAGACAATCACGATCTTAGCTCTTTTAGCAAGAAATGCATTGAAAACAGTGTGCGTCTTATCATTGAGGTTGTCTTGTTAGGAAAATGAGTTAGGAGACAAAGTAACGGTGTTCCTACATGAAGTTAGTGAGTCTCTCCTAGATTAGAGTTGAATAGCGTCCTAGCTCATTCAGCAACAGAGACAATCACGATCTTAGCTCTTTTAGCAAGAAATGCATTGAAAACAGTGTGCGTCTTATCATTGAGGTTGTCTTGTTAGGAAAATGAGTTAGGAGACAAAGTAACGGTGTTCCTACATGAAGTTAGTGAGTCTCTCCTAGATTAGAGTTGAATAGCGTCCTAGCTCATTCAGCAACAGAGACAATCACGATCTTAGCTCTTTTAGCAAGAAATGCATTGAAAACAGTGTGCGTCTTATCATTGAGGTTGTCTTGTTAGGAAAATGAGTTAGGAGACAAAGTAACGGTGTTCCTACATGAAGTTAGTGAGTCTCTCCTAGATTAGAGTTGAATAGCGTCCTAGCTCATTCAGCAACAGAGACAATCACGATCTTAGCTCTTTTAGCAAGAAATGCATTGAAAACAGTGTGCGTCTTATCATTGAGGTTGTCTTGTTAGGAAAATGAGTTAGGAGACAAAGTAACGGTGTTCCTACATGAAGTTAGTGAGTCTCTCCTAGATTAGAGTTGAATAGCGTCCTAGCTCATTCAGCAACAGAGACAATCACGATCTTAGCTCTTTTAGCAAGAAATGCATTGAAAACAGTGTGCGTCTTATCATTGAGGTTGTCTTGTTAGGAAAATGAGTTAGGAGACAAAGTAACGGTGTTCCTACATGAAGTTAGTGAGTCTCTCCTAGATTAGAGTTGAATAGCGTCCTAGCTCATTCAGCAACAGAGACAATCACGATCTTAGCTCTTTTAGCAAGAAATGCATTGAAAACAGTGTGCGTCTTATCATTGAGGTTGTCTTGTTAGGAAAATGAGTTAGGAGACAAAGTAACGGTGTTCCTACATGAAGTTAGTGAGTCTCTCTTAGATTAGAGTTGAATAGCGTCCTAGCTCATTCAGCAACAGAGACAATCACGATCTTAGCTCTTTTAGCAAGAAATGCATTGAAAACAGTGTGCGTCTTATCATTGAGGTTGTCTTGTTAGGAAAATGAGTTAGGAGACAAAGTAACGGTGTTCCTACATGAAGTTAGTGAGTCTCTCCTAGATTAGAGTTGAATAGCGTCCTAGCTCATTCAGCAACAGAGACAATCACGATCTTAGCTCTTTTAGCAAGAAATGCATTGAAAACAGTGTGCGTCTTATCATTGAGGTTGTCTTGTTAGGAAAATGAGTTAGGAGACAAAGTAACGGTGTTCCTACATGAAGTTAGTGAGTCTCTCTTAGATTAGAGTTGAATAGCGTCCTAGCTCATTCAGCAACAGAGACAATCACGATCTTAGCTCTTTTAGCAAGAAATGCATTGAAAACAGTGTGCGTCTTATCATTGAGGTTGTCTTGTTAGGAAAATGAGTTAGGAGACAAAGTAACGGTGTTCCTACATGAAGTTAGTGAGTCTCTCCTAGATTAGAGTTGAATAGCGTCCTAGCTCATTCAGCAACAGAGACAATCACGATCTTAGCTCTTTTAGCAAGAAATGCATTGAAAACAGTGTGCGTCTTATCATTGAGGTTGTCTTGTTAGGAAAATGAGTTAGGAGACAAAGTAACGGTGTTCCTACATGAAGTTAGTGAGTCTCTCTTAGATTAGAGTTGAATAGCGTCCTAGCTCATTCAGCAACAGAGACAATCACGATCTTAGCTCTTTTAGCAAGAAATGCATTGAAAACAGTGTGCGTCTTATCATTGAGGTTGTCTTGTTAGGAAAATGAGTTAGGAGACAAAGTAACGGTGTTCCTACATGAAGTTAGTGAGTCTCTCCTAGATTAGAGTTGAATAGCGTCCTAGCTCATTCAGCAACAGAGACAATCACGATCTTAGCTCTTTTAGCAAGAAATGCATTGAAAACAGTGTGCGTCTTATCATTGAGGTTGTCTTGTTAGGAAAATGAGTTAGGAGACAAAGTAACGGTGTTCCTACATGAAGTTAGTGAGTCTCTCCTAGATTAGAGTTGAATAGCGTCCTAGCTCATTCAGCAACAGAGACAATCACGATCTTAGCTCTTTTAGCAAGAAATGCATTGAAAACAGTGTGCGTCTTATCATTGAGGTTGTCTTGTTAGGAAAATGAGTTAGGAGACAAAGTAACGGTGTTCCTACATGAAGTTAGTGAGTCTCTCCTAGATTAGAGTTGAATAGCGTCCTAGCTCATTCAGCAACAGAGACAATCACGATCTTAGCTCTTTTAGCAAGAAATGCATTGAAAACAGTGTGCGTCTTATCATTGAGGTTGTCTTGTTAGGAAAATGAGTTAGGAGACAAAGTAACGGTGTTCCTACATGAAGTTAGTGAGTCTCTCCTAGATTAGAGTTGAATAGCGTCCTAGCTCATTCAGCAACAGAGACAATCACGATCTTAGCTCTTTTAGCAAGAAATGCATTGAAAACAGTGTGCGTCTTATCATTGAGGTTGTCTTGTTAGGAAAATGAGTTAGGAGACAAAGTAACGGTGTTCCTACATGAAGTTAGTGAGTCTCTCCTAGATTAGAGTTGAATAGCGTCCTAGCTCATTCAGCAACAGAGACAATCACGATCTTAGCTCTTTTAGCAAGAAATGCATTGAAAACAGTGTGCGTCTTATCATTGAGGTTGTCTTGTTAGGAAAGTGAGTTAGGAGACAAAGTAACGGTGTTCCTACATGAAGTTAGTGAGTCTCTCCTAGATTAGAGTTGAATAGCGTCCTAGCTCATTCAGCAACAGAGACAATCACGATCTTAGCTCTTTTAGCAAGAAATGCATTGAAAACAGTGTGCGTCTTATCATTGAGGTTGTCTTGTTAGGAAAATGAGTTAGGAGACAAAGTAACGGTGTTCCTACATGAAGTTAGTGAGTCTCTCCTAGATTAGAGTTGAATAGCGTCCTAGCTCATTCAGCAACAGAGACAATCACGATCTTAGCTCTTTTAGCAAGAAATGCATTGAAAACAGTGTGCGTCTTATCATTGAGGTTGTCTTGTTAGGAAAATGAGTTAGGAGACAAAGTAACGGTGTTCCTACATGAAGTTAGTGAGTCTCTCCTAGATTAGAGTTGAATAGCGTCCTAGCTCATTCAGCAACAGAGACAATCACGATCTTAGCTCTTTTAGCAAGAAATGCATTGAAAACAGTGTGCGTCTTATCATTGAGGTTGTCTTGTTAGGAAAATGAGTTAGGAGACAAAGTAACGGTGTTCCTACATGAAGTTAGTGAGTCTCTCTTAGATTAGAGTTGAATAGCGTCCTAGCTCATTCAGCAACAGAGACAATCACGATCTTAGCTCTTTTAGCAAGAAATGCATTGAAAACAGTGTGCGTCTTATCATTGAGGTTGTCTTGTTAGGAAAATGAGTTAGGAGACAAAGTAACGGTGTTCCTACATGAAGTTAGTGAGTCTCTCCTAGATTAGAGTTGAATAGCGTCCTAGCTCATTCAGCAACAGAGACAATCACGATCTTAGCTCTTTTAGCAAGAAATGCATTGAAAACAGTGTGCGTCTTATCATTGAGGTTGTCTTGTTAGGAAAATGAGTTAGGAGACAAAGTAACGGTGTTCCTACATGAAGTTAGTGAGTCTCTCCTCGATTAGAGTTGAATAGCGTCCTAGCTCATTCAGCAACAGAGACAATCACGATCTTAGCTCTTTTAGCAAGAAATGCATTGAAAACAGTGTGCGTCTTATCATTGAGGTTGTCTTGTTAGGAAAATGAGTTAGGAGACAAAGTAACGGTGTTCCTACATGAAGTTAGTGAGTCTCTCCTAGATTAGAGTTGAATAGCGTCCTAGCTCATTCAGCAACAGAGACAATCACGATCTTAGCTCTTTTAGCAAGAAATGCATTGAAAACAGTGTGCGTCTTATCATTGAGGTTGTCTTGTTAGGAAAATGAGTTAGGAGACAAAGTAACGGTGTTCCTACATGAAGTTAGTGAGTCTCTCTCAGATAAGAGTTGAATAGCGTCCTAGCTCTTTCAGCAACAGAGACAATCACGATCTTAGCTCTTTTAGCAAGAAATGCATTGAAAACAGTGTGCGTCTTATCATTGAGGTTGTCTTGTTAGGAAAATGAGTTAGGAGACAAAGTAACGGTGTTCCTACATGAAGTTAGTGAGTCTCTCTTAGATTAGAGTTGAATAGCGTCCTAGCTTATTCAGCAACAGAGACAATCACGATCTTAGCTCTTTTAGCAAGAAATGCATTGAAAACAGTGTGCGTCTTATCATTGAGGTTGTCTTGTTAGGAAAATGAGTTAGGAGACAAAGTAACGGTGTTCCTACATGAAGTTAGTGAGTCTCTCCTAGATTAGAGTTGAATAGCGTCCTAGCTCATTCAGCAACAGAGACAATCACGATCTTAGCTCTTTTAGCAAGAAATGCATTGAAAACAGTGTGCGTCTTATCATTGAGGTTGTCTTATTAGTAAAATGAGTTAGGAGACAAAGTAACGGTGTTCCTACATGAAGTTAGTGAGTCTCTCCTAGATTAGAGTTGAATAGCGTCCTAGCTCATTCAGCAACAGAGACAATCACGATCTTAGCTCTTTTAGCAAGAAATGCATTGAAAACAGTGTGCGTCTTATCATTGAGGTTGTCTTGTTAGGAAAATGAGTTAGGAGACAAAGTAACGGTGTTCCTACATGAAGTTAGTGAGTCTCTCCTAGATTAGAGTTGAATAGCGTCCTAGCTCATTCAGCAACAGAGACAATCACGATTTTAGCTCTTTTAGCAAGAAATGCATTGAAAACAGTGTGCGTCTTATCATTGAGGTTGTCTTGTTAGGAAAATGAGTTAGGAGACAAAGTAACGGTGTTCCTACATGAAGTTAGTGAGTCTCTCCTAGATTAGAGTTGAATAGCGTCCTAGCTCATTCAGCAACAGAGACAATCACGATCTTAGCTCTTTTAGCAAGAAATGCATTGAAAACAGTGTGCGTCTTATCATTGAGGTTGTCTTGTTAGGAAAATGAGTTAGGAGACAAAGTAACGGTGTTCCTACATGAAGTTAGTGAGTCTCTCCTAGATTAGAGTTGAATAGCGTCCTAGCTCATTCAGCAACAGAGACAATCACGATCTTAGCTCTTTTAGCAAGAAATGCATTGAAAACAGTGTGCGTCTTATCATTGAGGTTGTCTTGTTAGTAAAATGAGTTAGGAGACAAAGTAACGGTGTTCCTACATGAAGTTAGTGAGTCTCTCCTAGATTAGAGTTGAATAGCGTCCTAGCTCATTCAGCAACAGAGACAATCACGATCTTAGCTCTTTTAGCAAGAAATGCATTGAAAACAGTGTGCGTCTTATCATTGAGGTTGTCTTGTTAGGAAAATGAGTTAGGAGACAAAGTAACGGTGTTCCTACATGAAGTTAGTGAGTCTCTCCTAGATTAGAGTTGAATAGCGTCCTAGCTCATTCAGCAACAGAGACAATCACGATCTTAACTCTTTTAGCAAGAAATGCATTGAAAACAGTGTGCGTCTTATCATTGAGGTTGTCTTGTTAGGAAAATGAGTTAGGAGACAAAGTAACGGTGTTCCTACATGAAGTTAGTGAGTCTCTCTCAGATAAGAGTTGAATAGCGTCCTAGCTCATTCAGCAACAGAGACAATCACGATCTTAGCTCTTTTAGCAAGAAATGCATTGAAAACAGTGTGCGTCTTATCATTGAGGTTGTCTTGTTAGGAAAATGAGTTAGGAGACAAAGTAACGGTGTTCCTACATGAAGTTAGTGAGTCTCTCCTAGATTAGAGTTGAATAGCGTCCTAGCTCATTCAGCAACAGAGACAATCACGATCTTAGCTCTTTTAGCAAGAAATGCATTGAAAACAGTGTGCGTCTTATCATTGAGGTTGTCTTGTTAGGAAAATGAGTTAGGAGACAAAGTAACGGTGTTCCTACATGAAGTTATTGAGTCTCTCCTAGATTAGAGTTGAATAGCGTCCTAGCTCATTCAGCAACAGAGACAATCACGATCTTAGCTCTTTTAGCAAGAAATGCATTGAAAACAGTGTGCGTCTTATCATTGAGGTTGTCTTGTTAGGAAAATGAGTTAGGAGACAAAGTAACGGTGTTCCTACATGAAGTTAGTGAGTCTCTCCTAGATTAGAGTTGAATAGCGTCCTAGCTCATTCAGCAACAGAGACAATCACGATCTTAGCTCTTTTAGCAAGAAATGCATTGAAAACAGTGTGCGTCTTATCATTGAGGTTGTCTTGTTAGGAAAATGAGTTAGGAGACAAAGTAACGGTGTTCCTACATGAAGTTAGTGAGTCTCTCCTAGATTAGAGTTGAATAGCGTCCTAGCTCATTCAGCAACAGAGACAATCACGATCTTAGCTCTTTTAGCAAGAAATGCATTGAAAACAGTGTGCGTCTTATCATTGAGGTTGTCTTGTTAGGAAAATGAGTTAGGAGACAAAGTAACGGTGTTCCTACATGAAGTTAGTGAGTCTCTCTTAGATAAGAGTTGAATAGCGTCCTAGCTCATTCAGCAACA
>NW_027285367.1:32500-58918 GCF_040894005.1 Engystomops pustulosus | reverse complement strand
GGCACCTCTGCCCGTGCGGTGGAGTGCCGCCGCGCTCCCTGCACCTACACGCCGCCGCGCGGCGGCTTCAGCGGGGCGAGTAAGGACGGAGTCCCTCCGCTCTCGACACCAGCCTCCGGGCAGCCACGATGAGCCATCGATCCGCCGAGTGGAGAGGCACCTCTGCCCGTGCGGTGGAGTGCCGCCGCGCTCCCTGCACTTACACGCCGCCGCGCGGCGGCTTCAGCGGGCCGAGTAAGGACGGAGTCCCTCCGCTCTCGACACCAGCCTCCGGGCAGCCACGATGAGCCATCGATCCGCCGAGTGGAGAGGCACCTCTGCCCGTGCGGTGGAGTGCCGCCGCGCTCCCTGCACTTACACGCCGCCGCGCGGCGGCTTCAGCGGGCCGAGTAAGGACGGAGTCCCTCCGCTCTCGACACCAGCCTCCGGGCAGCCACGATGAGCCATCGATCCGCCGAGTGGAGAGGCACCTCTGCCCGTGCGGTGGAGTGCCGCCGCGCTCCCTGCATTTGCACGCCGCCGCGCGGCGGCTTCAGCGGGCCGAGTAAGGACGGAGTCCCTCCGCTCTCGACACCAGCCTCCGGGCAGCCACGATGAGCCATCGATCCGCCGAGTGGAGAGGAACCTCTGCCCGTGCGGTGGAGTGCCGCCGCGCTCCCTGCACTTTCACGCCGCCGCGTGGGGGGGGGGGTGTTTGGACAACTTCGTCTTGAACTAAGGTATTCTCTCGCTGGCTAAGAGAGCGTCGGAGCGGACCTCTGCGCGCCGCCGGCGGCGCCCCCCCCCCCCCCCACCTTCTCTAATAAACCTCGAGGGGTGCATTACTCGTCGGTGGGCTTAATTTTCGGGGGTGGGCTTAATTTTCGGGGGCGGGCTTAATGCTCGGGGGGCGGGCTTAATGCTCGGGGGGCGGGCTTAAGTCTGGTGGGTTATCGGAAGGTGCCCAGACGGCAGTGGAGCTGCCTGATGGAGGAGCAGGGGGCTTCGCTGCGTGTAGCCGTGTAGCGAGCGCAGTAGTGGCCGGTGAAGGGGGCGCGCGTGTGCCGGCATGCCCCGAGAGCGAGAGCCGGAGAGAGCAGTGTGCCTCCGTCATTGGCGAGAGCCAGCAGGCCCGCGGGCAGCACACAAAGCATAAAGTCATGGATCATTGGGCAAGGGCGGCGAGTGATGCAGAGCATACATAGAGTGCCGTGCAGTGGCAGACATAAGCCGCGTAGAACGTAGGCGCGGAGCAGAGGCCGGAGGATGTCAGAGAGTGTGGCCGGCGAGGGGTGCACCTCTGCGGGCATGCCTCCGACGTCTAGCCCCCGTTGGTCACGGGGGTTCAGCCAAGCACGCGCCGCCGGCCCCGCAGAGCTGGTTCTCGCCTGGAGTGCGAGCCTTGCCCCGTGCATGGACTTCCGAAGTGATGACGTCAGCGGGAGCAGCCGCTCGGCCGTATCCGGCGGCATGTCACTGTTCCCCGGCCAGACTTGGCGGCAAGTCCCGGGGACGAACAAGCCCATGGAAGTAGGGGCTCAGCGGGAGCAGCCAGTTGGCCTATCCGGCCACATGTCACTGTCCCCCGGCCAGACTTGGCGGCAAGTCCCGGGGAGGAACAAGCCCATGGAAGTAGGAGCTCCGACTTCCAAAGTGATGACGTCAGCGGGAGCAGCCGCTCGGCCGTATCCGGCGGCATGTCACTGTTCCCCGGCCAGACTTGGCGGCAAGTCCCGGGGACGAACAAGCCCATGGAAGTAGGGGCTCAGCGGGAGCAGCCAGTTGGCCTATCCGGCCACATGTCACTGTCCCCCGGCCAGACTTGGCGGCAAGTCCCGGGGAGGAACAAGCCCATGGAAGTAGGAGCTCCGACTTCCAAAGTGATGACGTCAGCGGGAGCAGCCGCTCGGCCGTATCCGGCGGCATGTCACTGTTCCCCGGCCAGACTTGGCGGCAAGTCCCGGGGACGAACAAGCCCATGGAAGTAGGGGCTCAGCGGGAGCAGCCAGTTGGCCTATCCGGCCACATGTCACTGTCCCCCGGCCAGACTTGGCGGCAAGTCCCGGGAGGAACAAGCCCATGGAAGTAGGAGCTCCGACTTCCAAAGTGATGACGTCAGCGGGAGCAGCCGCTCGGCCGTATCCGGCGGCATGTCACTGTTCCCCGGCCAGACTTGGCGGCAAGTCCCGGGGACGAACAAGCCCATGGAAGTAGGGGCTCAGCGGGAGCAGCCAGTTGGCCTATCCGGCCACATGTCACTGTCCCCCGGCCAGACTTGGCGGCAAGTCCCGGGGAGGAACAAGCCCATGGAAGTAGGAGCTCCTACTTCCAAAGCGATGACGTCAGCGGGAGCAGCCGCTCGGCCGTATCCGGCGGCATGTCACTGTTCCCCGGCCAGACTTGGCGGCAAGTCCCGGGGGACGAACAAGCCCATGGAAGTAGGGGCTCAGCGGGAGCAGCCAGTTGGCCTATCCGGCCACATGTCACTGTCCCCCGGCCAGACTTGGCGGCAAGTCCCGGGGAGGAACAAGCCCATGGAAGTAGGAGCTCCTACTTCCAAAGCGATGACGTCAGCGGGAGAAGCCGCTCGGCCTATCCGGCCACATGTCACCGTCCCCCGGCCACACTTGGCTATAGGTCCCGGGGAGGAATAATGCCCATGGAAGTAGGAGCTCCTACTTCCAAAGGGGCAAGTCAGCGGGAGCAGCCACTTGGCCTATTCGGCCAAGTTTCACTGTTCCCCGGCCACACTTGGCTGTAGGTCCCGGAGAGGAATAATGCCCATGGAAGTAAGAGCTCCTACCTCCAAAGGGGCAAGTCAGCGGGAGAAGCCACTTGGCCTATCCGGCCACATGTCACTGTCCCCCGGCCAAGCTTGGCTGTAGGTCCCGGGGAGGAATAATGCCCATGGAAGTAGGAGCTCCTACTTCCAAAGGGGCAAGTCAGCGGAAGAAGCCACTAGTTCTATCCGGCCAAGAGTCACTGTTCCCCGGCCTTACTTGGCAGTAGGTCCCGGGGAGGAATAATGCCCATGGAAGTAGGAGCTCCTACTTCCAAAGGGGCAAGTCAGCGGGAGAAGCCACTTGGCCTATCCGGCCAAGAGTCACTGTTCCCCGGCCACTCTTGGCAGTAGGTCCCGGGGAGGAATAATGCCCATGGAAGTAGGAGCTCCTACTTCCAAAGGGGCAAGTCAGCGGGAGAAGCCACTAGTTCTATCCGGCCAAGAGTCACTGTTCCCCGGCTACACTTGGCAGTAGGTCCCGGGGAGGAATAATGCCCATGGAAGTAGGAGCTACTACCTCCAAAGGGTGAAGACACTTGGCTCTAAGTCCCCGAGAGGTATACTGCCCATGGGAGTAAGAGCTCCTACTTCCAAAGGGGCAAGTCAGCGGGAGAAGCCACTTGGCCTACCCGGCCAAGAGTCACTGTTCCCCGGCCACACTTGGCAGTAGGTCCCGGGGAGGAATAATGCCCATGGAAGTAGGAGCTCCTACTTCCAAAGGGGCAAGTCAGCGGGAGAAGCCACTTGGCCTACGCGGCCAAGAGTCACTGTTCCCCGGCCACACTTGGCAGTAGGTCCCGGGGAGGAATAATGCCCATGGAAGTAGGAGCTCCTACTTCCAAAGGGGCAAGTCAGCGGGAGAAGCCACTTGGCCTATCCAACCACATGTCACTGTCCCCCGGCCACACTTGGCTGTAGGTCCCGGGGAGGAATAATGCCCATGGAAGTAGGAGCTCCTACTTCCAAAGGGGCAAGTCAGCGGAAGAAGCCACTAGTTCTATCCGGCCAAGAGTCACTGTTCCCCGGCCTTACTTGGCAGTAGGTCCCGGGGAGGAATAATGCCCATGGAAGTAGGAGCTCCTACTTCCAAAGGGGCAAGTCAGCGGGAGAAGCCACTTGGCCTATCCGGCCAAGAGTCACTGTTCCCCGGCCACACTTGGCAATAGGTCCCGGGGAGGAATAATGCCCATGGAAGTAGGAGCTCCTACTTCCAAAGGGGCAAGTCAGCGGGAGAAGCCACTAGTTCTATCCGGCCAAGAGTCACTGTTCCCCGGCTACACTTGGCAGTAGGTCCCGGGGAGGAATAATGCCCATGGAAGTAGGAGCTACTACCTCCAAAGGGTGAAGACACTTGGCTCTAAGTCCCCGAGAGGTATACTGCCCATGGGAGTAAGAGCTCCTACTTCCAAAGGGGCAAGTCAGCGGGAGAAGCCACTTGGCCTACCCGGCCAAGAGTCACTGTTCCCCGGCCACACTTGGCAGTAGGTCCCGGGGAGGAATAATGCCCATGGAAGTAGGAGCTCCTACTTCCAAAGGGGCAAGTCAGCGGGAGAAGCCACTTGGCCTACCCGGCCAAGAGTCACTGTTCCCCGGCCACACTTGGCAGTAGGTCCCAAGGAGGAATAATGCCCATGGAAGTAGGAGCTCCTACTTCCAAAGGGGCAAGTCAGCGGGAGAAGCCACTTGGCCTATCCGGCCACATGTCACTGTCCCCCGGCCACACTTGGCTGTAGGTCCCGGGGAGGAATAATGCCCATGGAAGTAGGAGCTCCTACTTCCAAAGGGGCAAGTCAGCGGAAGAAGCCACTAGTTCTATCCGGCCAAGAGTCACTGTTCCCCGGCCTTACTTGGCAGTAGGTCCCGGGGAGGAATAATGCCCATGGAAGTAGGAGCTCCTACTTCCAAAGGGGCAAGTCAGCGGGAGAAGCCACTTGGCCTATCCGGCCAAGAGTCACTGTTCCCCGGCCACACTTGGCAATAGGTCCCGGGGAGGAATAATGCCCATGGAAGTAGGAGCTCCTACTTCCAAAGGGGCAAGTCAGCGGGAGAAGCCACTAGTTCTATCCGGCCAAGAGTCACTGTTCCCCGGCCACACTTGGCAGTAGGTCCCGGGGAGGAATAATGCCCATGGAAGTAGGAGCTACCACCTCCAAAGGGTGAAGACACTTGGCTCTAAGTCCCCGAGAGGTATACTGCCCATGGGAGTAAGAGCTCCTACTTCCAAAGGGGCAAGTCAGCGGGAGAAGCCACTTGGCCTATCCGGCCAAGAGTCACTGTTCCCCGGCCACACTTGGCAGTAGGTCCCGGAGAGGAATAGTGCCCATGGAAGTAGGAGCTCCTACTTCCAAAGGGGCAAGTCAGCGGGAGAAGCCACTTGGCCTACACGGCCAAGAGTCACTGTTCCCCGGCCACACTTGGCAGTAGGTCCCGGGGAGGAATAATGCCCATGGAAGTAGGAGCTACTACCTCCAAAGGGGCAAGTCAGCGGGAGAAGCCACTTGGCCTATCCGGCCAAGAGTCACTGTTCCCCGGCCACTCTTGGCAGTAGGTCCCGGGGAGGAATAATGCCCATGGAAGTAGGAGCTCCTACCTCCAAAGGGGCAAGTCAGCGGGAGAAGCCACTTGGCCTACCCGGCCAAGAGTCACTGTTCCCCGGCCACACTTGGCAGTAGGTCCCGGGGAGGAATAATGCCCATGGAAGTAGGAGCTCCTACCTCCAAAGGGGCAAGTCAGCGGGAGAAGCCACTTGGCCTATCCGGCCAAGAGTCACTGTTCCCCGGCCACACTTGGCAGTAGGTCCCGGGGAGGAATAATGCCCATGGAAGTAAGAGCTCCTACTTCCAAAGGGGCAAGTCAGCGGGAGAAGCCACTTGGCCTATCCGGCCAAGAGTCACTGTTCCCCGGCCACACTTGGCAATAGGTCCCGGGGAGGAATAATGCCCATGGAAGTAGGAGCTCCTACTTCCAAAGGGGCAAGTCAGCGGGAGAAGCCACTTGGCCTATCCGGCCAAGAGTCACTGTTCCCCGGCCACACTTGGCAGTAGGTCCCGGGGAGGAATAATGCCCATGGAAGTAGGAGCTCCTACTTCCAAAGGGGCAAGTCAGCGGGAGAAGCCACTTGGCCTATCCGGCCACATGTCACTGTCCCCCGGCCAAGCTTGGCTGTAGGTCCCGGGGAGGAATAATGCCCATGGAAGTAGGAGCTCCTACTTCCAAAGGGGCAAGTCAGCGGAAGAAGCCACTAGTTCTATCCGGCCAAGAGTCACTGTTCCCCGGCCACACTTGGCAGTAGGTCCCGGGGAGGAATAATGCCCATGGAAGTAGGAGCTCCTACTTCCAAAGGGGCAAGTCAGCGGGAGAAGCCACTTGGCCTACCCAGGCAAGAGTCACTGTTCCCCGGCCACACTTGGCAGTAGGTCCCGGGGAGGAATAATGCCCATGGAAGTAGGAGCTCCTACTTCCAAAGGGGCAAGTCAGCGGGAGAAGCCACTTGGCCTATCCGGCCAAGAGTCACTGTTCCCCGGCCACACTTGGCAGTAGGTCCCGGGGAGGAATAATGACCATGGAAGTAAGAGCTCCTACTTCCAAAGGGGCAAGTCAGCGGGAGAAGCCACTTGGCCTATCCGGCCAAGAGTCACTGTTCCCCGGCCACACTTGGCAGTAGGTCCCGGGGAGGAATAATGCCCATGGAAGTAAGAGCTCCTACTTCCATAGGGGCAAGTCAGCGGGAGAAGCCACTTGGCCTATCCGGCCAAGAGTCACTGTTCCCCGGCTACACTTGGCAGTAGGTCCCGGGGAGGAATAATGACCATGGAAGTAAGAGCTCCTACTTCCAAAGGGGCAAGTCAGCGGGAGAAGCCACTTGGCCTATGCGGCCAAGAGTCACTGTTCCCCGGCCACACTTGGCAGTAGGTCCCGGGGAGGAATAATGCCCATGGAAGTAAGAGCTCCTACTTCCAAAGGGGCAAGTCAGCGGGAGAAGCCACTTGGCCTATCCGGCCAAGAGTCACTGTTCCCCGGCTACACTTGGCAGTAGGTCCCGGGGAGGAATAATGACCATGGAAGTAAGAGCTCCTACTTCCAAAGGGGCAAGTCAGCGGGAGAAGCCACTTGGCCTATGCGGCCAAGAGTCACTGTTCCCCGGCCACACTTGGCAGTAGGTCCCGGGGAGGAATAATGCCCATGGAAGTAAGAGCTCCTACTTCCAAAGGGGCAAGTCAGCGGGAGAAGCCACTTGGCCTATCCGGCAAAGAGTCACTGTTCCCCGGCTACACTTGGCAGTAGGTCCCGGGGAGGAATAATGACCATGGAAGTAAGAGCTCCTACTTCCAAAGGGGCAAGTCAGCGGGAGAAGCCACTTGGCCTATCCGGCCAAGAGTCACTGTTCCCCGGCCACACTTGGCAGTAGGTCCCGGGGAGGAATAATGCCCATGGAAGTAAGAGCTCCTACTTCCAAAGGGGCAAGTCAGCGGGAGAAGCCACTTGGCCTATCCGGCCAAGAGTCACTGTTCCCCGGCCACACTTGGCAGTAGGTCCCGGGGAGGAATAATGCCCATGGAAGTAGGAGCTCCTACTTCCAAAGGGGCAAGTCAGCGGGAGAAGCCACTTGGCCTACCCGGCCAAGAGTCACTGTTCCCCGGCCACACTTGGCAGTAGGTCCCGGGGAGGAATAATGCCCATGGAAGTAGGAGCTCCTACTTCCAAAGGGGCAAGTCAGCGGGAGAAGCCACTTGGCCTATCCGGCCAAGAGTCACTGTCCCCCGGCCACACTTGGCAGTAGGTCCCGGGGAGGAATAATGCCCATGGAAGTAGGAGCTCCTACTTCCAAAGGGGCAAGTCAGCGGGAGAAGCCACTTCGCCTACCCGGCCAAGTGTCACTGTCCCCCGGCCAGACTTGGCGGCAAGTCCCGGGGAGGAATAATGCCCATGGAAGTAGGAGCTCACTTGGCTCTAAGTCTTCGAGAGGTATAATGCCCATGGAAGTAAGAGCTCCTACTTCCAAAGGGGCAAGTCAGCGGGAGAAGCCACTTCGCCTACCCGGCCAAGTGTCACTGTCCCCCGGCCAGACTTGGCGGCAAGTCCCGGGGAGGAATAATGCCCATGGAAGTAGGAGCTCCTACTTCCGAAGGGGCAAGTCAGCGGGAGAAGCCACTTCGCCTACCCGGCCAAGTGTCACTGTCCCCCGGCCAGACTTGGCGGCAAGTCCCGGGGAGGAATAATGCCCATGGAAGTAGGAGCTCACTTGGCTCTAAGTCTTCGAGAGGTATAATGCCCATGGAAGTAAGAGCTCCTACTTCCAAAGGGGCAAGTCAGCGGGAGAAGCCACTTCGCCTACCCGGCCAAGTGTCACTGTCCCCCGGCCAGACTTGGCGGCAAGTCCCGGGGAGGAATAATGCCCATGGAAGTAGGAGCTCCTACTTCCAAAGGGGCAAGTCAGCGGGAGAAGCCACTTGGCCTATCCGGCCAAGAGTCACTGTTCCCCGGCCACACTTGGCAGGAGGTCCCGGGGAGGAATAATGCCCATGGAAGTAGGAGCTCCTACTTCCAAAGGGGCAAGTCAGCGGGAGAAGCCACTTGGCCTATCCGGCCAAGAGTCACTGTTCCCCGGCCACACTTGGCAGTAGGTCCCGGGGAGGAATAATGCCCATGGAAGTAGGAGCTCCTACTTCCAAAGGGGCAAGTCAGCGGGAGAAGCCACTTGGCCTAACCGGCCAAGAGTCACTGTTCCCCGGCCACACTTGGCAGTAGGTCCCGGGGAGGAATAATGCCCATGGAAGTAGGAGCTCCTACTTCCAAAGGGGCAAGTCAGCGGGAGAAGCCACTTGGCCTATCCGGCCAAGAGTCACTGTTCCCCGGCCACACTTGGCAGTAGGTCCCGGGGAGGAATAATGCCCATGGAAGTAGGAGCTCCTACACCCAAAGGGGCAAGTCAGCGGGAGAAGCCACTTGGCCTAACCGGCCAAGAGTCACTGTTCCCCGGCCACACTTGGCAGTAGGTCCCGGGGAGGAATAATGCCCATGGAAGTAGGAGCTCCTACTTCCAAAGGGGCAAGTCAGCGGGAGAAGCCACTTGGCCTATCCGGCCACATGTCACTGTTCCCCGGCCACACTTGGCAGTAGGTCCCGGGGAGGAATAATGCCCATGGAAGTAGGAGCTCCTACTTCCAAAGGGGCAAGTCAGCGGGAGAAGCCACTAGTTCTATCCGGCCAAGAGTCACTGTTCCCCGGCCACACTTGGCAGTAGGTCCCGGGGAGGAATAATGCCCATGGAAGTAGGAGCTCACTTGGCTCTAAGTCTTCGAGAGGTATAATGCCCATGGAAGTAAGAGCTCCTACTTCCAAAGGGGCAAGTCAGCGGGAGAAGCCACTTCGCCTACCCGGCCAAGTGTCACTGTCCCCCGGCCAGACTTGGCGGCAAGTCCCGGGGAGGAATAATGCCCATGGAAGTAGGAGCTCCTACTTCCAAAGGGGCAAGTCAGCGGGAGAAGCCACTTCGCCTACCCGGCCAAGTGTCACTGTCCCCCGGCCAGACTTGGCGGCAAGTCCCGGGGAGGAATAATGCCCATGGAAGTAGGAGCTCCTCCTTCCAAAGGGGCAAGTCAGCGGGAGAAGCCACTTCGCCTACCCGGCCAAGTGTCACTGTCCCCCGGCCAGACTTGGCGGCAAGTCCCGGGGAGGAATAATGCCCATGGAAGTAGGAGCTCACTTGGCTCTAAGTCTTCGAGAGGTATAATGCCCATGGAAGTAAGAGCTCCTACTTCCAAAGGGGCAAGTCAGCGGGAGAAGCCACTTCGCCTACCCGGCCAAGTGTCACTGTCCCCCGGCCAGACTTGGCGGCAAGTCCCGGGGAGGAATAATGCCCATGGAAGTAGGAGCTCCTACTTCCAAAGGGGCAAGTCAGCGGGAGAAGCCACTTCGCCTACCCGGCCAAGTGTCACTGTCCCCCGGCCAGACTTGGCGGCAAGTCCCGGGGAGGAATAATGCCCATGGAAGTAGGAGCTCCTCCTTCCAAAGGGGCAAGTCAGCGGGAGAAGCCACTTCGCCTACCCGGCCAAGTGTCACTGTCCCCCGGCCAGACTTGGCGGCAAGTCCCGGGGAGGAATAATGCCCATGGAAGTAGGAGCTCCTACTTCCAAAGGGGCAAGTCAGCGGGAGAAGCCACTTCGCCTACCCGGCCAAGTGTCACTGTCCCCCGGCCAGACTTGGCGGCAAGTCCCGGGGAGGAATAATGCCCATGGAAGTAGGAGCTCCTACTTCCAAAGGGGCAAGTCAGCGGGAGAAGCCACTTCGCCTACCCGGCCAAGTGTCACTGTCCCCCGGCCAGACTTGGCGGCAAGTCCCGGGGAGGAATAATGCCCATGGAAGTAGGAGCTCCTACTTCCAAAGGGGCAAGTCAGCGGGAGAAGCCACTTCGCCTACCCGGCCAAGTGTCACTGTCCCCCGGCCAGACTTGGCGGCAAGTCCCGGGGAGGAATAATGCCCATGGAAGTAGGAGCTCACTTGGCTCTAAGTCTTCGAGAGGTATAATGCCCATGGAAGTAAGAGCTCCTACTTCCAAAGGGGCAAGTCAGCGGGAGAAGCCACTTCGCCTACCCGGCCAAGTGTCACTGTCCCCCGGCCAGACTTGGCGGCAAGTCCCGGGGAGGAATAATGCCCCATGGAGCTCGGGCAGACTAGAAGTAACCTCGTCTGCCCGCTGGAGGGCGCCCTTCCCGGAGCGGAGGGGACCCCCTTGGCCACAAAGTGCAAGCCGAGTTTGGAGCTCGAAACCCGGCCACGCTTGGTCGTAGGTCCCGGTGAGGAACATGGCCATGGAAGTCGGAGCTCAAACCTCCAAATTGACCTCAGCGGGAGCACTTGCTGAGGCTGCCCGGGCATGGGTTACTGTTCCCCGGGCACACTTGGTCGTAGGTCCAAGTGTGGAACGTGTCCATGGAAGTTGAAGTGAAGAGAACCGCGAAAGGGAGTTTTTGCGCGAAGCCGCGGCCGAGGAGGGCTCACCGATCCCGGCGTGATTTCTGCCAGGCCCGGTACCCAAACCGAACTCCGCATGGTGGCTGGATCCGCGACCCTGGAACCCTGGGCCGGGAGCCTAGGGGCGAGAGGGGCCCCATGGAGCTCGGGCAGACTAGAAGTACCCTCGTCTGCCCGCTGGAGGGCGCCCTTCCCGGAGCGGAGGGGACCCCCCAAGCGACCAAGTGCAAGCCGAGTTTGGAGCTCGAAACTCGGCCACACTTGGTAGTATGTCCCGGTGAGGAACATGCCCATGGAAGTAAGAGCTCAGCGGGAGCAGCCACTCAGGCTACCCGGGAATGTGTCACTGTCCCCCGGCCAAGACTTGGCGGCAGGTCCCGGGGAGGAATAGTGCTCATGGAAGTAGCTCAGCGGGAGCAGCCACTCAGGCTACCCGGGAATGTGTCACTGTCCCCCGGCCAGACTTGGCGGCAGGTCCCGGGGAGGAATAGTGCTCATGGAAGTAGCTCAGCGGGAGCAGCCACTCAGGCTACCCGGGAATGTGTCACTGTCCCTCGGCCACACTTGGTCGTTGATTCCTGATGAGGAACATGCCCATGGCACTAAAGAGTGCAGCGGGAGCAGCCGCTCAGGCTACCCGGGAATGTGTCACTGTCCCCCGGCCAGACTTGGCGGCAGGTCCCGGGGAGGAATAGTGCCCATGGAAGTCGGAGCTCCAACCTCCAAGTTGACCTCAGCGGGAGCAGCCGCTGAGGCTACCCGGGCATGGGTGACTGTTCCCCGGCCACACTTGGTCGGAGGTCCCGGTGTGGAACATGCCCATGGAAGTTGAAGGGAAGAGAACCGCGAAAGGGAGTTTGGAGGCTGAGCCGCGGCCGAGGAGGTCTCACCGATCCCGGCGTGATTCCAGCCAGGCCCGGTACCCTATACCGAACTCGACAGGGTGGCTGTATCCGGGACCCTGGAACCCTGGGCGGGGAGCCTAGGGGCGAGAGGGGCCCCATGGAGCTCGGGCAGACTAGAAGTACCCTCGTCTGCCCGCTGGAGGGCGCCCTTCCCGGAGCGGAGGGGACCCCCCAAGCGACCAAGTGCAAGCCGAGTTTGGAGCTCGAAACCCGGCCACACTTGGTAGTTGGTCCCGGTGAGGAACATGCCCATGGAAGTAAGAGCTCAGCGGGAGCAGCCACTCAGGCTACCCGGCAATGTGTCACTGTCCCCCGGCCAAGACTTGGCGGCAAGTCCCGGGGAGGAATAGTGCCCATGGAAGTAGCTCAGCGGGAGCAGCTGCTGAGGCTACCCGGGAATGTGTCACTGTCCCCCGGCCAGACTTGGCGGCAGGTCCCGGGGAGGAATAGTGCTCATGGAAGTAGCTCAGCGGGAGCAGCTGCTGAGGCTACCCGGGAATGTGTCACTGTCCCTGGGCCACACTTGGTCGTTGGTTCCTGATGAGGAACATGCCCATGGAAGTAAGAGTTCAGCGGGAGAAGCCGCTCAAGCTACCCGGGAATGTGTCACTGTCCCCCGGCCAGACTTGGCGGCAGGTCCCGGGGAGGAACAGTGCCCATGGAAGTCGGAGCTCCAACCTCCAAGTTGACCTCAGCGGGAGCACTTGCTGAGGCTACCCGGGCATGGGCGACTGTTCCCCGGCCACACTTGGTCGGAGGTCCCGGTGTGGAACATGCCCATGGAAGTTGAAGGGAAGAGAACCGCGAAAGGGAGTCTGGAGGCTGAGCCGCGGCCGAGGAGGTCTCACCGATCCCGGCGTGATTCCAGCCAGGCCCGGTACCCTATACCGAACTCGACAGGGTGGCTGTATCCGGGACCCTGGAACCCTGGGCGGGGAGCCTAGGGGCGAGAGGGGCCCCATGGAGCTCGGGCAGACTAGAAGTACCCTCGTCTGCCCGCTGGAGGGCGCCCTTCCCGGAGCGGAGGGGACCCCCCAAGCGACCAAGTGCAAGCCGAGTTTGGAGCTCGAAACCCGGCCACACTTGGTAGTATGTCCCGGTGAGGAACATGCCCATGGAAGTAAGAGCTCAGCGGGAGCAGCCACTCAGGCTACCCGGGAATGTGTCACTGTCCCCCGGCCAAGACTTGGCGGCAAGTCCCGGGGAGGAATAGTTCCCATGGAAGTAGCTCAGCGGGAGCAGCTGCTGAGGCTACCCGGGAATGTGTCACTGTCCCCCGGCCAGACTTGGCGGCAGGTCCGGGGAGGAATAGTGCTCATGGAAGTAGCTCAGCGGGAGCAGCTGCTGAGGCTACCCGGGAATGTGTCACTGTCCCTGGGCCACACTTGGTCGTTGGTTCCTGATGAGGAACATGCCCATGGAAGTAAGAGTTCAGCGGGAGAAGCCGCTCAAGCTACCCGGGAATGTGTCACTGTCCCCCGGCCAGACTTGGCGGCAGGTCCCGGGGAGGAACAGTGCCCATGGAAGTCGGAGCTCCAACCTCCAAGTTGACCTCAGCGGGAGCACTTGCTGAGGCTACCCGGGCATGGGCGACTGTTCCCCGGCCACACTTGGTCGGAGGTCCCGGTGTGGAACATGCCCATGGAAGTTGAAGGGAAGAGAACCGCGAAAGGGAGTTTGGAGGCTGAGCCGCGGCCGAGGAGGTCTCACCGATCCCGGCGTGATTCCAGCCAGGCCCGGTACCCTATACCGAACTCGACAGGGTGGCTGTATCCGGGACCCTGGAACCCTGGGCGGGGAGCCTAGGGGCGAGAGGGGCCCCATGGAGCTCGGGCAGACTAGAAGTACCCTCGTCTGCCCGCTGGAGGGCGCCCTTCCCGGAGCGGAGGGGACCCCCCAAGCGACCAAGTGCAAGCCGAGTTTGGAGCTCGAAACCCGGCCACACTTGGTAGTTGGTCCCGGTGAGGAACATGCCCATGGAAGTAAGAGCTCAGCGGGAGCAGCCACTCAGGCTACCCGGCAATGTGTCACTGTCCCCCGGCCAAGACTTGGCGGCAAGTCCCGGGGAGGAATAGTGCCCATGGAAGTAGCTCAGCGGGAGCAGCTGCTGAGGCTACCCGGGAATGTGTCACTGTCCCCCGGCCAGACTTGGCGGCAGGTCCCGGGGAGGAATAGTGCTCATGGAAGTAGCTCAGCGGGAGCAGCTGCTGAGGCTACCCGGGAATGTGTCACTGTCCCTGGGCCACACTTGGTCGTTGGTTCCTGATGAGGAACATGCCCATGGAAGTAAGAGTTCAGCGGGAGAAGCCGCTCAAGCTACCCGGGAATGTGTCACTGTCCCCCGGCCAGACTTGGCGGCAGGTCCCGGGGAGGAACAGTGCCCATGGAAGTCGGAGCTCCAACCTCCAAGTTGACCTCAGCGGGAGCACTTGCTGAGGCTACCCGGGCATGGGCGACTGTTCCCCGGCCACACTTGGTCGGAGGTCCCGGTGTGGAACATGCCCATGGAAGTTGAAGGGAAGAGAACCGCGAAAGGGAGTCTGGAGGCTGAGCCGCGGCCGAGGAGGTCTCACCGATCCCGGCGTGATTCCAGCCAGGCCCGGTACCCTATACCGAACTCGACAGGGTGGCTGTATCCGGGACCCTGGAACCCTGGGCGGGGAGCCTAGGGGCGAGAGGGGCCCCATGGAGCTCGGGCAGACTAGAAGTACCCTCGTCTGCCCGCTGGAGGGCGCCCTTCCCGGAGCGGAGGGGACCCCCCAAGCGACCAAGTGCAAGCCGAGTTTGGAGCTCGAAACCCGGCCACACTTGGTAGTTGGTCCCGGTGAGGAACATGCCCATGGAAGTAAGAGCTCAGCGGGAGCAGCCACTCAGGCTACCCGGCAATGTGTCACTGTCCCCCGGCCAAGACTTGGCGGCAAGTCCCGGGGAGGAATAGTGCCCATGGAAGTAGCTCAGCGGGAGCAGCTGCTGAGGCTACCCGGGAATGTGTCACTGTCCCTGGGCCACACTTGGTCGTTGGTTCCTGATGAGGAACATGCCCATGGAAGTAAGAGTTCAGCGGGAGAAGCCGCTCAAGCTACCCGGGAATGTGTCACTGTCCCCCGGCCAGACTTGGCGGCAGGTCCCGGGAGGAACAGTGCCCATGGAAGTCGGAGCTCCAACCTCCAAGTTGACCTCAGCGGGAGCACTTGCTGAGGCTACCCGGGCATGGGCGACTGTTCCCCGGCCACACTTGGTCGGAGGTCCCGGTGTGGAACATGCCCATGGAAGTTGAAGGGAAGAGAACCGCGAAAGGGAGTTTGGAGGCTGAGCCGCGGCCGAGGAGGTCTCACCGATCCCGGCGTGATTCCAGCCAGGCCCGGTACCCTATACCGAACTCGACAGGGTGGCTGTATCCGGGACCCTGGAACCCTGGGCGGGGAGCCTAGGGGCGAGAGGGGCCCCATGGAGCTCGGGCAGACTAGAAGTACCCTCGTCTGCCCGCTGGAGGGCGCCCTTCCCGGAGCGGAGGGGACCCCCCAAGCGACCAAGTGCAAGCCGAGTTTGGAGCTCGAAACCCGGCCACACTTGGTAGTATGTCCCGGTGAGGAACATGCCCATGGAAGTGAGAGCTCAGCGGGAGCAGCCACTCAGGCTACCCGGGAATGTGTCACTGTCCCCCGGCCAAGACTTGGCGGCAAGTCCCGGGGAGGAATAGTGCCCATGGAAGTAGCTCAGCGGGAGCAGCCACTCAGGCTACCCGGGAATGTGTCACTGTCCCCCGGCCAAGACTTGGCGGCAAGTCCCGGGGAGGAATAGTGCCCATGGAAGTAGCTCAGCGGGAGCAGCCACTCAGGCTACCCGGGAATGTGTCACTGTCCCTCGGCCACACTTGGTCGTAGGTCCCGGTGAGGAACATGCCCATGGAAGTCGGAGCTCCAACCTCCAACCGGGTGAAGCCTCCGAGAGCTAGCCGGGAATAGGGCGCCAATCCCGGCTACCGCCCTCCAGGCTTGCCCCGGTCGAAAGACCTACGTCCTCGCACCAGCACAAGCGCAAAAATTTTCTAAGTGTGGGAGAACCGAGGACCCGCCCGGTGGCACTCTGCCTCTCGCTGCCGCCCTCCTGGAAGCGTCCTCGGTCACTGTGTGTGCGGCAGATATCAGAGCTCCGGAAAGGTGAAAAAGAACCGGTAAGAGGGCGAATCCGGCAGCTCCCTGCCGGGCGAGGACCACCGCGAGCGGCGGGGACGTCAGACGGGAGACGCGCGGCGGACCTTCCGTCGGAGTGCCTGGGATTTTGACCTCGGAGAAGTTCGAAAAAATTATGCGGTCGGAGCTGTCTGCCCCGGCCGGGGAAGGCTCACCGCCGGCGGCTGCCAACCCCTGGCTTGCCCGCTGGATGCCCTTTCGGAGGCTGCTGAAAAAGAACTGTCAGGCGGGCACCTCTCGGAAGAACCGCAGACCAAAACGACCGGTAAAAATTTTGGGCGATCCGACACGTAGTGCACCTTCGGCGGCAGAGAAAAGCAGCAAAAATACCGGTCAGAGAAGGGGAGTTTTGGTCGACTCTGCCAGGTTTTTGCACTAAGTCAGATCCGTAATGCCAGCGGGACTGAGTCGCTTTTGCGTGCCGTGGTCCTGGAGGCCTGCTCGGACAGAGCGGTCCTTCGGGTCCCGCGGGAAGGGGCATTTCATGTTCCTCTGCGGGAGGTGATCCATTTTCTGCGGGAAATGGCGAGCCCCTTCGGCTACAAGAGTGTGTAGGTCCCGCTCAACAGTCTACGTCCTTAACCATCGGGGACTTTGTAGATTTTGCCCAAAATCGCTCTCCGCAGAACAGAGCGTGAGGTCTCCGCGGCGGAGGCCGGAAAAGGTGCGAGGTGAGCGGCATGGTATGACTGGGCTCGTGCCGCTCACTGCTACCCGGAGCGTGGCGCCCTCCGGGTAAAAGGCTAGCCGGGGCGAGTAGGTGGGATGACGGGCGCATAAGCAACGCCGTCCCCGCCGTACAAGGTGCCGGTGGCCTGGCGAACCACCGGCGTAAGGCTAGCCAGGGCGGACCGCGGGGCAGAGGGCGCATAAGCCACGCTCTCTCTCCATCCCACCAGCACAAGCGAAATATTTTCAAAGTGTGGGAGAACCGGCTTCCCGACCGGTGGCACTCTGCCTCTCGCTGCCGCCCTCCTGGAAGCGTCCTCGGTCACTCGGAGTACGGCAGATTTAAGAGCTCCGGAATGGTGAAAAAGAACCGGAGAGAGGGCGACTCCGGCTTCTCTCTGCCGGGCGAGGACCACCGCAGGCGGCGGGGACGTCTGACAGGAGACGGCGCTGCGGGCAGGCTTTAAAAGTGCATGGGGTTTTGGCCTCGGCAAAAGTCGAAAAAATTATGCGGTCGGAGCTGTCTGCCCCGGCCGGGGAAGGCTCACCGCCGGCGGCTGCCAACCCCTGGCTTGCCCGCTGGATGCCCTTTCGGAGGCTTCTGAAAAAGAACTGTCAGGCGGGCACCTCTCGGAAGAACCGCAGACCAAAACGACCGGTAAAAATTTTGGGCGATCCGACCCGTAGTGCACCTTCGGCGGCAGAGAAAAGCAACAAAAATACCGGTCAGAGAAGGGGAGTTTTGGTCGACTCTGCCAGGTTTTTGCACTAAGTCAGATCCGTAATGCCAGCGGGACTGAGTCGCTTTTGCGTGCCGTGGTCCTGGAGGCCTGCTCGGACAGAGCGGTCCTGCGGGTCCCGCGGGAAGGGGCATTTCATGTTCCTCTGCGGGAGGTGATCCATTTTCTGCGGGAAATGGCGAGCCCCTTCGGCTACAAGAGTGTGTAGGTCCCGCTGAACAGTCTACGTCCTTAACCATCGGGGACTTTGTAGATTTTGCCCAAAATCGCTCTCCGCAGAACAGAGCGTGAGGTCTCCGCGGCGGAGGCCGGAAAAGGTGCGAGGTGAGCGGCATGGTATGACTGGGCTCGTGCCGCTCACTGCTACCCGGAGCGTGGCGCCCTCCGGGTAAAAGGCTAGCCGGGGCGAGTAGGTGGGATGACGGGCGCATAAGCAACGCCGTCCCCGCCGTACAAGGTGCCGGTGGCCTGGCGAACCACCGGCGTAAGGCTAGCCAAGGGCGTACCGCGGGGCAGAGGGCGCATAAGCCACGCTCTCTCTCCATCCCACCAGCACAAGCGAAAAATTTTCAAAGTGTGGGAGAACCGGCTTCCCGACCGGTTGCACTCTGCCTCTCGCTGCCGCCCTCCTGGAAGCGTCCTCGGTCACTCGGAGTATGGCAGATTTAAGAGCTCCGGAATGGTGAAAAAGAACCGGAGAGAGGGCGACTCCGGCTTCTCTCTGCCGGGCGAGGACCACCGCAGGCGGCGGGGACGTCTGACAGGAGACGGCGCTGCGGGCAGGCTTTAAAAGTGCATGGGGTTTTGGCCTCGGCGAAAGTCGAAAAAATTATGCGGTCGGAGCTGTCTGCCCCGGCCGGGGAAGGCTCACCGCCGGCGGCTGCCAACCCCTGGCTTGCCCGCTGGATGGCCTTTCGGAGGCTGCTGAAAAAGAACTGTCAGGCGGGCACCTCTCGGAAGAACCGCAGACCAAAACGACCGGTAAAAATTTTGGGCGATCCGACCCGTAGTGCACCTTCGGCGGCAGAGAAAAGCAACAAAAATACCGGTCAGAGAAGGGGAGTTTTGGTCGACTCTGCCAGGTTTTTGCACTAAGTCAGATCCGTAATGCCAGCGGGACTGAGTCGCTCTTGCGTGCCGTGGTCCTGGAAGCCTGCTCGGACAGAGTGGTCCTTCGGGTCCCGCGGGAAGGGGCATTTCATGTTCCTCTGCGGGAGGTGGTCCATTTTCTGCGGGAAATGGCGAGCCCCTTCGGCTGCAAGAGTGTGTAGGTCCCGCTCAACAGTCTACGTCCTTAACCATCGGGGACTTTGTAGATTTTGGTCAAGATCGCCCCCCGCATGTCCTAGCGGGAGGTCTCCGCGGCGGAGGCCGGAAAAGGTGCGAGGTGAGCGGCATGGTATGACTGGGCTCGTGCCGCTCACTGCTACCCGGAGCGTGGCGCCCTCCGGGTAAAAGGCTAGCCGGGGCGAGTAGGTGGGATGACGGGCGCATAAGCAACGCCGTCCCCGCCGTACAAGGTGCCGGTGGCCTGGCGAACCACCGGCGTAAGGCTAGCCAAGGGCGTACCGCGGGGCAGAGGGCGCATAAGCCACGCTCTCTCTCCATCCCACCAGCACAAGCGAAAAATTTTCAAAGTGTGGGAGAACCGGCTTCCCGACCAGTTGCACTCTGCCTCTCGCTGCCGCCCTCCTGGAAGCGTCCTCGGTCACTCGGAGTATGGCAGATTTAAGAGCTCCGGAATGGTGAAAAAGAACCGGAGAGAGGGCGACTCCGGCTTCTCTCTGCCGGGCGAGGACCACCGCAGGCGGCGGGGACGTCTGACAGGAGACGGCGCTGCGGGCAGGCTTTAAAAGTGCAAGGGGTTTTGGCCTCGGCGAAAGTCGAAAAAATTATGCGGTCGGAGCTGTCTGCCCCGGCCGGGGAAGGCTCACCGCCGGCGGCTGCCAACCCCTGGCTTGCCCGCTGGATGGCCTTTCGGAGGCTGCTGAAAAAGAACTGTCAGGCGGGCACCTCTCGGAAGAACCGCAGACCAAAACGACCGGTAAAAATTTTGGGCGATCCGACCCGTAGTGCACCTTCGGCGGCAGAGAAAAGCAACAAAAATACCGGTCAGAGAAGGGGAGTTTTGGTCGACTCTGCCAGGTTTTTGCACTAAGTCAGATCCGTAATGCCAGCGGGACTGAGTCGCTCTTGCGTGCCGTGGTCCTGGAAGCCTGCTCGGACAGAGTGGTCCTTCGGGTCCCGCGGGAAGGGGCATTTCATGTTCCTCTGCGGGAGGTGGTCCATTTTCTGCGGGAAATGGCGAGCCCCTTCGGCTGCAAGAGTGTGTAGGTCCCGCTCAACAGTCTACGTCCTTAACCATCGGGGACTTTGTAGATTTTGGTCAAGATCGCCCCCCGCATGTCCTAGCGGGAGGTCTCCGCGGCGGAGGCCGGAAAAGGTGCGAGGTGAGCGGCATGGTATGACTGGGCTCGTGCCGCTCACTGCTACCCGGAGCGTGGCGCCCTCCGGGTAAAAGGCTAGCCGGGGCGAGTAGGTGGGTTGACGGGCGCATAAGCCACGCCGTCCCCGCCGTACAAGGTGCCGGTGGCCTGGCGAACCACCGGCGTAAGGCTAGCCAAGGGCGTACCGCGGGGCAGAGGGCGCATAAGCCACGCTCTCTCTCCATCCCACCAGCACAAGCGAAAAATTTTCAAAGTGTGGGAGAACCGGCTTCCCGACCGGTGGCACTCTGCCTCTCGCTGCCGTCCTCCTGGAAGCGTCCTCGGTCACTCGGAGTACGGCAGATTTCAGACCTCCGGAATGGTGAAAAAGAACCGGAGAGAGGGCGACTCCGGCTTCTCTCTGCCGGGCGAGGACCACCGCAGGCGGCGGGGACGTCTGACAGGAGACGGCGCTGCGGGCAGGCTTTAAAAGTGCATGGGGTTTTGGCCTCGGCAAAAGTCGAAAAAATTATGCGGTCGGAGCTGTCTGCCCCGGCCGGGGAAGGCTCACCGCCGGCGGCTGCCAACTCATGGCTTGCCCGCTGGATGGCCTTTCGGAGGCTTCTGAAAAAGAACTGTCAGGCGGGCACCTCTCGGAAGAACCGCAGACCAAAACGACCGGTAAAAATTTTGGGCGATCCGACCCGTAGTGCACCTTCGGCGGCAGAGAAAAGCAACAAAAATACCGGTCAGAGAAGGGGAGTTTTGGTCGACTCTGCCAGGTTTTTGCACTAAGTCAGATCCGTAATGCCAGCGGGACTGAGTCGCTTTTGCGTGCCGTGGTCCTGGAGGCCTGCTCGGACAGGGCGGTCCTTTCGGGTCCCGCGGGAAGGGGCATTTCATGTTCCTCTGCGGGAGGTGGTCCATTTTCTGCGGGAAATGGCGAGCCCCTTCGGCTGCAAGAGTGTGTAGGTCCCGCTCAACAGTCTACGTCCTTAACCATCGGGGACTTTGTAGATTTTGGTCAAGATCGCCCCCCGCATGTCCTAGCGGGAGGTCTCCGCGGCGGAGGCCGGAAAAGGTGCGAGGTGAGCGGCATGGTATGACTGGGCTCGTGCCGCTCACTGCTACCCGGAGCGTGGCGCCCTCCGGGTAAAAGGCTAGCCGGGGCGAGCAGGTGGGTTGACGGGCGCATAAGCCACGCCGTCCCCGCCGTACAAGGTGCCGGTGGCCTGGCGAACCACCGGCGTAAGGCTAGACAGGGCGGACCGCGGGGCAGAGGGCGCATAAGCCACGCCGTCCCCGCTGTACAAGGTGCCGGTGGCCTGGCGAACCACCGGCGTAAGGCTAGCCAAGGGCGTACCGCGGGGCAGAGGGCGCATAAGCCACGCTCTCTCTCCATCCCACCAGAACAAGCGAAAAATTTTCAAAGTGTGGGAGAACCGGGGACCCGACCGGTGGCACTCTGCCTCTCGCTGCCGCCCTCCTGGAAGCGTCCTCGGTCACTCGGTGTCCGGCAGATTTCAGAGCTCCGGAATGGTGAAAAAGAACCGGTGAGAGGGCGAAACCGGCTTCTCTCTGCCGGGCGAGGACCACCGCAGGCGGCAAGGGACGTCTGCCAGGAGACGGCGCTGCGGGCAGGCTTTAAAAGTGCATGGGGTTTTGGCCTCGGCGAAAGTCGAAAAAAATTTGCGGTCGGAGCTGTCTGCCCCGGCCGGGGAAGGCTCACCGCCGGCGGCTGCCAACCCCTGGCTTGCCCGCTGGATGCCCTTTCGGAGGCTGCTGAAAAAGAACTGTCAGGCGGGCACCTCTCGGAAGAACCGCAGACCAAAACGACCGGTAAAAATTTTGGGCGATCCGACCCTCAGTGCACCTTCGGCGGCAGAGAAAAGCAACAAAAACACCGGTCAAAGAAGGGAGGTTTTGGTCGACTCTGCCTGGTTTTTGCACAAAGTCAGATCCGTAATGCCAGCGGGACTGAGTCGCTTTTGCGTGCCGTGGTCCTGGAGGCCTGCTCGGACAGAGCGGTCCTTCGGGTCCCGCGGGAAGGGGCATTTCATGTTCCTCTGCGGGAGGTGGTCCATTTTCTGCGGGAAATGGCGAGCCCCATCGGCTACAAGAGTGTGTAGGTCCCGCTCAACAGTCTACGTCCTTAACCATCGGGGACTTTGTAGATTTTGGCAGAAATCGCCCCCCGCAGGTCCTAGCGGGAGGTCTCCGCGGCGGAGGCCGGAGAGGGCGCGAGGTGAGCGGCATGGTATGACTGGGTTCGTGCCGCTCACTGGTACCCGGAGCGTGGCGCCCTCCGGGTAAAAGGCTAGCCGGGGCGAGTAGGTGGGTTGACGGGCGCATAAGCCACGCCGTCCCCGCCGTACAAGGTGCCGGTGGCCTGGCGAACCACCGGCGTAAGGCCAGCCAGGGCGGACCGCGGGGCAGAGGGCGCATAAGCCACGCTCTCTCTCCATCCCACCAGAACAAGCGAAAAATTTTCAAAGTGTGGGAGAACCGGCGACCCGACCGGTGGCACTCTGCCTCTCGCTGCCGCCCTCCTGGAAGCGTCCTCGGTCACTCGGTGTCCGGCAGATTTCAGAGCTCCGGAATGGTGAAAAAGAACCGGAGAGGGGGCGACTCCGGCTTCTCTCTGCCGGGCGAGGACCACCGCAGGCGGCAAGGGACGTCTGACAGGAGACGGCGCTGCGGGCAGGCTTTAAAAGTGCATGGGGTTTTGGCCTCGGCGAAAGTCGAAAAAATTTTGCGGTCGGAGCCGTCTGCCCCGGCCGGGGAAGGCTCACCGCCGGCGGCTGCCAACCCCTGGCTTGCCCGCTGGATGGCCTTTCGGAGGCTGCTGAAAAAGAACTGTCAGGCGGGCACCTCTCGGAAGAACCGCAGACCAAAACGACCGGTAAAAATTTTGGGCGATCCGACCCTCAGTGCACCTTCGGCGGCAGAGAAAAGCATCAAAAATACCGGTCAAAGAAGCGAGGTTTTGGTCGACTCTGCCAGGTTTTTGCACAAAGTGTTGGCATCGTGCGGCGTCGCGCTTTGCCGTACCGTATCCCCAATGGAGCGGCGCCCGGCGGGGTAGGCTAGCCATGTGAGGTCGAGGGCGGGAGGACGGGACGTAAGCCAGGCCGTTCTCCACAAGAAATTCCGGACGCGGAGACCCCTTCTCCGCCCTACGGTCCCCAATGGGGTGGCGCCCGGCGGGTGAGGCTAGCCATGGGAGGACGGGACGTAAGCCAGGCCGTTCTCCACAAGAAATTCCGTACGCGGAGACCCCTTCTCCGCCCTACGGTCCCCAATGGGGTGGCGCCCGGCGGGTGAGGCTAGCCATGTGAGGTCGAGGGCGGGAGGACGGGACGTAAGCCAGGCCGTTCTCCACAAGTAAATTCCGGACGCGGAGACCCCTTCTCCGCCCTACGGTCCCCAATGGGGTGGCGCCCGGCGGGTGAGGTAGCCGTGTGAGGTCGAGGGCGGGAGGACGGGACGTAAGCCAGGCCGTTCTCCACAAGTAAATTCCGGACGCGGAGACCCCTTCTCCGCCCTACGGTCCCCAATGGGGTGGCGCCCGGCGGGTGAGGCTAGCCATGTGAGGTCGAGGGCGGGAGGACGGGACGTAAGCCAGGCCGTTCTCCACAAGTAAATTCCGGACGCGGAGACCCCTTCTCCGCCCTACGGTCCCCAATGGGGTGGCTCCCGGCGGGTGAGGCTAGCCATGTGAGGTCGAGGGCGGGAGGACGGGACGCAAGCCAGGCCGTTCTCCACAAACTCCCAGCGGTAGAGTCTCGGCTCTCCGCTCTTTTGATCGATCTGACACAGCGCGATCCGGCGGGGCAGGGCACTTTGCTCGGTCAGGGGTATTGGCCCCGGCCGGTTTATGGTAAAGCGTTCCTTAGCCTCAGTCTTGGTCGCGCATCAATCCCCCGCTCCCCGTGAGCGGCTGTGGTCCTCTGCCTAAGGTTGTGTAGCGCGGTGCCAGTGTGGTCCTCGCACGGCCCCGCTCCTGCCACAGCGGTAGGACTCTCTGCTTCGGCTGAGGTTTGCTACGAAGCGTATGGAACGGGCGTACTCCACCGTACCGTGGGTGGGGGGCGGCGGCGGCGGCGGCAGCGTCCAGCGCGGAGCTCCGGCTCCCGCGGCAGCGCCTCGCCTAGTGTCCCTCGGGCAAGTCCAATCGCCCCCCGCCCGGTCGGAGAGCGCAGACACACCTCTGTGTCCACGGTTTATTTCCGCAGCACGAAAAGGGACGGCTCCCGCCTGCTCCTCGCGGCGGCGACGAGGCTTAGACCCACCGTGGCGTATCCGCGGTAGGTATGCTCGTCGGTCGGAGGAGCGGTTGCGGTCGAGTGGTCCCCAGTGTACCCTGTTAGCGCTGCCCGCCTACGCCTGAAGAGCTGCGGACCGAGAAAAAGGTTCGCTCCGCTGCTGACGGCGAAGCGCGCGGCACGCCGCGGAAGAGGAGAGGGAGCGGTCGCCCCCGGGGCGGCTCCCCTCCGAGTCCGGCAGAAGCAGAGATTGTAGCGGAGGGGGGGGTTTCTAAATTCCCCGGGCGTGTTATCCCCAGCGGTAGCCTTTGAACTCTTCAACCGCAAGCACGATCGCACGTTCACAGCACCCGTCACTAGGAGCCGGGCCAGAGGCGGGCGGCAGACGAAACCGACATGAGCGCTTAAGGGTATTGCACCCCCGGCGCCCAGACCCTGGAAATTGAGTCTGCCCCCAAAGCCCACCCGCGTCCTCCTTGGCGCTCCCGGAGTACATGGTCGTAGATGGGCCATCGGTCGCTAATGCCAAACTGCGTCCCAGGGGTGCGTCCCCTCTGACCAACGGCAGACCCATCCCTCTCGCCAATCCGCGGATCCCCGCCAGGTCCCGAACAGGGCTCGTCCTTTAGCGTTTCAAATGCGCCCTCCCCGCCATACGAGGGGTTGAGGACCGTAGCCTTCCCTTACGAGAGGCACCAGGGGTGCGCCTGCTCGAGGGCCCGGCCGTGGGCGTAACGCTTGGGCCGCCCGGGGGAGTCGGTAGACCATGGGAGACCAACACTCGCACACGAACGTTGCCCGTGCTTTTGTGGAAGAGAGCTTCTTGCGAGGTTGTCGCTGCGGTGGCGCCCGGACAAACCCTATCCCTAAAACTTCTGGGGAATTGGCGTCTAAGCCTGCACCCTGCACGGTATCCCTGCACCCACGAAGGGGGCCGTGGAAGGCTTGGGGTCGCGCCGGCGAAACCGACCGGATGCCCGGGGTACTGAACCCCCGGGGTCCCACCCTGGAAATTGAGCCGTCCGACCCCGCCACGTCTTCCTAGTGCTCTCCTTGGCTCCCCCGCCTGTGGGCATCGTTAGGGGCTGCGGTCATCAGCGCCGGCTAAGCTTCGGCAACACGGCCGACCCACCCCTTCGGCGCCTGGGGGTGCCTGGTCCCAGTCCGGGCCGTTCCGTAGGGGCGGCTATCCCTTACATGAGGGACTCGGTGCGTCCGCTCGGGCTGCGGGGCTCCGGCTCCGACAGCCGGGGAGCTGGTTTTGACCGCGGGCCTCCACGGGAACCGGCAGGGACCGGACTAGGCGTCAAGCCGAAAATAACCCCGGCACCCTCTGCTTCCAAAGCGAGGGGACCTTTGGCCGAGCGGGGGCACCGGAAGCCGAACCGACCCCAACCCCTCTTCCTACCCCAGGGCTGGGCTGACCAATCCCCTGATCGGGTCTAAAATGGAAGAAGGGGATTCGAGGGAAGGGGCTGGCGGAAGGCAGTTGCCCGACGGAGTAGGCGAAGGCCAGGCCGTTTCCGAGTCCCGAGCAGAGGAGGGCGAACTCGGCTCTTCATCGACCGACGGCGAGGCGAGGGCGGTGGCTGCCGCGGGGAAGACTCCATTGCTCGTCAGCGCGCTAGGAGCGGGGCCGACTGGCTGCTCGGGGTATGGCATCCCCGGGGGCCCACCCTGGAAATCTTCGCTCCTCAGCCGCTGCAGGTTATAAGGTCCCGCCGCGCGTAAGCGCTCAACTCTCCGACCCACGGATGTCGAGCCCATGGTGAGCCGGCCGTTTCGTACGGGGAAAAGGGGTCCTCTGGCCCCACATCGATCGAGGGGGTTTAGATCCGCGGAGGCACGCACCGCGAGGCGAATCGCTGCTTTTCCCCAAGAGGTTAACCTTCAAACCACCGAGTAGGTTCGGGGCAGGGCCGACAGTCTGCACTGGGGTATTGCATCCCTGGTGGGGCGACCCTGGAAATCTCTGCCCCTTTCCACTCTTTCGGTTGGGCCTCTCGTCGGGGCGAGCGTAAGTCGGCAAGCAGACGTGGGAAGAGGCTTCTTACCGGTGACACTCCCTTCGTGAGAGAGGCAGGTACTCGCCCCGGACCCCGGTCCAAATCTGCGCGGGCCGGACGGCCTCGGCCCTAGCCGAAGGCCGCTCCCGCGAAGCCAGGGAGCCGAAAAAATAACCCCGACACCCTCCGCGACCTCGCGTGCTTCCAAAGCGAGGGGAACCTTTGGCCGAGCGGGGCACCCGAAGCCGAACCGACCCCAACCCCTCTTCTTACCCCAGGGCTGGGCTGACCAATCCCCTGATCGGGTCTAAAATGGAAGAAGGGGATTCGAGGGAAGGGGCTGGCGGAAGGCAGTTGCCCGACGGAGTAGGCGAAGGCCAGGCCGTTTCCAAATCCCGAGCCAGAGGAGGGCGAACGACGTTCTTCATCGACCGACGGCGAGGCTAGGGCGAGGGCGGTGGCTGCCGCGGGGAAGACTC
>NW_027285367.1:0-20000 GCF_040894005.1 Engystomops pustulosus | reverse complement strand
TGGCGGCAAGTCCCGGGGAGGAACAAGCCCATGGAAGTAGGAGCTCCTACTTCCAAAGTGATGACGTCAGCGGGAGCAGCCGCTCGGCCGTATCCGGCCGCATGTCACTGTTCCCCGGCCAGACTTGGCGGCAAGTCCCGGGGAGGAATAATGCCCATGGAAGTAGGAGCTCCTACTTCCAAAGGGGCAAGTCAGCGGGAGAAGCCACTTCGCCTACCCGGCCAAGTGTCACTGTCCCCCGGCCAGACTTGGCGGCAAGTCCCGGGGAGGAATAATGCCCATGGAAGTAGGAGCTCCTACTTCCAAAGGGGCAAGTCAGCGGGAGAAGCCACTTCGCCTACCCGGCCAAGTGTCACTGTCCCCCGGCCAGACTTGGCGGCAAGTCCCGGGGAGGAATAATGCCCATGGAAGTAGGAGCTCCTACTTCCAAAGGGGCAAGTCAGCGGGAGAAGCCACTTCGCCTACCCGGCCAAGTGTCACTGTCCCCCGGCCAGACTTGGCGGCAAGTCCCGGGGAGGAATAATGCCCATGGAAGTAGGAGCTCCTACTTCCAAAGGGGCAAGTCAGCGGGAGAAGCCACTTCGCCTACCCGGCCAAGTGTCACTGTCCCCCGGCCAGACTTGGCGGCAAGTCCCGGGGAGGAATAATGCCCATGGAAGTAGGAGCTCCTACTTCCAAAGGGGCAAGTCAGCGGGAGAAGCCACTTCGCCTACCCGGCCAAGTGTCACTGTCCCCCGGCCAGACTTGGCGGCAAGTCCCGGGGAGGAATAATGCCCATGGAAGTAGGAGCTCCTACTTCCAAAGGGGCAAGTCAGCGGGAGAAGCCACTTCGCCTATCCGGCCAAGAGTCACTGTTCCCCGGCCACACTAGGCAGTAGGTCCCGGGGAGGAATAATGCCCATGGAAGTAGGAGCTACTACTTCCAAAGGGGCAAGTCAGCGGGAGAAGCCAGTTGGCCTATCCGGCCTAGAGTCACTGTTCCCCGGCCACATTTGGCAGTAGGTCCCTGGGAGGAATAATGCCCATGGAAGTAGGAGCTACTACCTCCAAAGGGTGAAGACACTTGGCTCTAAGTGCCCGAGAGGTGTAATGCCCTTGGAAGTAAGAGCTCCTACTTCCAAAGGGGCAAGTCAGCGGGAGAAGCCAGTTGGCCTATCCGGCCAAGAGTCACTGTTCCCCGGCTACACTAGGCAGTAGGTCCCGGGGAGGAATAATGCCCATGGAAGTAGGAGCTACTACTTCCAAAGGGGCAAGTCAGCGGGAGAAGCCAGTTGGCCTATCCGGCCAAGAGTCACTGTTCCCCGGCCACACTAGGCAGTAGGTCCCGGGGAGGAATAATGCCCTTGGAAGTAGGAGCTACTACTTCCAAAGGGGCAAGTCAGCGGGAGAAGCCAGTTGGCCTATCCGGCCTAGAGTCACTGTTCCCCGGCCACATTTGGCAGTAGGTCCCTGGGAGGAATAATGCCCATGGAAGTAGGAGCTACTACCTCCAAAGGGTGAAGACACTTGGCTCTAAGTGCCCGAGAGGTGTAATGCCCTTGGAAGTAAGAGCTCCTACTTCCAAAGGGGCAAGTCAGCGGGAGAAGCCAGTTGGCCTATCCGGCCAAGAGTCACTGTTCCCCGGCTACACTAGGCAGTAGGTCCCGGGGAGGAATAATGCCCATGGAAGTAGGAGCTACTACTTCCAAAGGGGCAAGTCAGCGGGAGAAGCCAGTTGGCCTATCCGGCCAAGAGTCACTGTTCCCCGGCCACACTTGGCAGTAGGTCCCGGGGAGGAATAATGCCCATGGAAGTAGGAGCTACTACTTCCAAAGGGGCAAGTCAGCGGGAGAAGCCAGTTGGCCTATCCGGCCTAGAGTCACTGTTCCCCGGCCACATTTGGCAGTAGGTCCCGGGGAGGAATAATGCCCATGGAAGTAGGAGCTACTACCTTCAAAGGGTGAAGACACTTGGCTCTAAGACCCCGAGAGGTATAATGCCCATGGAAGTAAGAGCTCCTACTTCCAAAGGGGCAAGTCAGCGGGAGCAGCCAGTTGGCCTATCCGGCCAAGGGTCACTGTTCCCCGGCCACACTTGGCAGTAGGTCCCGGGGAGGAATAATGCCCATGGAAGTAGGAGCCTCTACTTCCAAAGGGGCAAGTCAGCGGGAGCAGCCAGTTGGCCTATCCGGCCAAGGGTCACTGTTCCCCGGCCACACTTGGCAGTAGGTCCCGGGGAGGAATAATGCCCATGGAAGTAAGAGCTCCTACTTCCAAAGGGGCAAGTCAGCGGGAGAAGCCAGTTGGCCTATCCGGCCAAGAGTCACTGTTCCCCGGCCACACTTGGCAGTAGGTCCCGAGGAGGAATAATGCCCATGGAAGTAAGAGCTCCTACTTCCAAAGGGGCAAGTCAGCGGGAGAAGCCAGTTGGCCTATCCGGCCAAGAGTCACTGTTCCCCGGCCACACTTGGCAGTAGGTCCCGAGGAGGAATAATGCCCATGGAAGTAAGAGCTCCTACTTCCAAAGGGGCAAGTCAGCGGGAGAAGCCAGTTGGCCTATCCGGCCAAGAGTCACTGTTCCCCGGCCACACTTGGCAGTAGGTCCCGGGGAGGAATAATGCCCATGGAAGTAGGAGCTACTACCTCCAAAGGGTGAAGACACTTGGCTCTAAGTGCCCGAGAGGTATAATGCCCATGGAAGTAAGAGCTCCTACTTCCAAAGGGGCAAGTCAGCGGGAGCAGCCAGTTGGCCTATCCGGCCAAGGGTCACTGTTCCCCGGCCACACTTGGCAGTAGGTCCCGGGGAGGAATAATGCCCATGGAAGTAGGAGCCTCTACTTCCAAAGGGGCAAGTCAGCGGGAGCAGCCAGTTGGCCTATCCGGCCAAGGGTCACTGTTCCCCGGCCACACTTGGCAGTAGGTCCCGGGGAGGAATAATGCCCATGGAAGTAGGAGCCTCTACTTCCAAAGGGGCAAGTCAGCGGGAGAAGCCACTTGGCCTACCCGGCCAAGGGTCACTGTTCCCCGGCCACACTTGGCAGTAGGTCCCGGGGAGGAATAATGCCCATGGAAGTAGGAGCTACTACTTCCAAAGGGGCAAGTCAGCGGGAGAAGCCACTTGGCCTATCCGGCCAAGGGTCACTGTTCCCCGGCCACACTTGGCAGTAGGTCCCGGGGAGGAATAATGCCCATGGAAGTAGGAGCTACTACTTCCAAAGGGGCAAGTCAGCGGGAGAAGCCACTTGGCCTATCCGGCCAAGGGTCACTGTTCCCCGGCCACACTTGGCAGTAGGTCCCGGGGAGGAATAATGCCCATGGAAGTAGGAGCCTCTACTTCCAAAGGGGCAAGTCAGCGGGAGAAGCCACTTGGTCTACCCGGCCAAGGGTCCCTGTTCCCCGGCCACACTTGGCAGTAGGTCCCGGGGAGGAATAATGCCCATGGAAGTAGGAGCTACTACTTCCAAAGGGGCAAGTCAGCGGGAGAAGCCACTTGGCCTACCCGGTTTAGGGTCACTGTTCCCCGGCCACACTTGGCAGTAGGTCCCGGGGAGGAATAATGCCCATGGAAGTAGGAGCTACTACTTCCAAAGGGGCAAGTCAGCGGGAGAAGCCACTTGGCCTACCCGGCCAAGGGTCACTGTTCCCCGGCCACACTTGGCAGTAGGTCCCGGGGAGGAATAATGCCCATGGAAGTAGGAGCTACTACTTCCAAAGGGGCAAGTCAGCGGGAGAAGCCACTTGGCCTATCCGGCCAAGGGTCACTGTTCCCCGGCCACACTTGGCAGTAGGTCCCGGGGAGGAATAATGCCCATGGAAGTAGGAGCTACTACTTCCAAAGGGGCAAGTCAGCGGGAGAAGCCACTTGGCCTATCCGGCCAAGGGTCACTGTTCCCCGGCCACACTTGGCAGTAGGTCCCGGGGAGGAATAATGCCCATGGAAGTAGGAGCTACTACTTCCAAAGGGGCAAGTCAGCGGGAGAAGCCACTTGGCCTACCCGGCCAAGGGTCACTGTTCCCCGGCCACACTTGGCAGTAGGTCCCGGGGAGGAATAATGCCCATGGAAGTAGGAGCTACTACCTTCAAAGGGTGAAGACACTTGGCTCTAAGTCCCCGAGAGGTATAATGCCCATGGAAGTAAGAGCTACTACTTCCAAAGGGGCAAGTCAGCGGGAGAAGCCACTTGGCCTATCCGGCCAAGGGTCACTGTTCCCCGGCCACACTTGGCAGTAGGTCCCGGGGAGGAATAATGCCCATGGAAGTAGGAGGTACTACTTCCAAAGGGGCAAGTCAGCGGGAGAAGCCACTTGGCCTATCCGGCCAAGGGTCACTGTTCCCCGGCCACACTTGGCAGTAGGTCCCGGGGAGGAATAATGCCCATGGAAGTAGGAGCTACTACTTCCAAAGGGGCAAGTCAGCGGGAGAAGCCACTTGGCCTATCCGGCCAAGGGTCACTGTTCCCCGGCCACACTTGGCAGTAGGTCCCGGGGAGGAATAATGCCCATGGAAGTCGTAGCTCCTACTTCCAAAGGGGCAAGTCAGCGGGAGAAGCCACTTGGCCTATCCGGCCAAGGGTCACTGTTCCCCGGCCACACTTGGCAGTAGGTCCCGGGGAGGAATAATGCCCATGGAAGTAGGAGCTACTACTTCCAAAGGGGCAAGTCAGCGGGAGAAGCCACTTGGCCTACCCGGCCAAGGGTCACTGTTCCCCGGCCACACTTGGCAGTAGGTCCCGGGGAGGAATAATGCCCATGGAAGTAGGAGCTACTACCTTCAAAGGGTGAAGACACTTGGCTCTAAGTCCCCGAGAGGTATAATGCCCATGGAAGTAAGAGCTACTACTTCCAAAGGGGCAAGTCAGCGGGAGAAGCCACTTGGCCTATCCGGCCAAGGGTCACTGTTCCCCGGCCACACTTGGCAGTAGGTCCCGGGGAGGAATAATGCCCATGGAAGTAGGAGGTACTACTTCCAAAGGGGCAAGTCAGCGGGAGAAGCCACTTGGCCTATCCGGCCAAGGGTCACTGTTCCCCGGCCACACTTGGCAGTAGGTCCCGGGGAGGAATAATGCCCATGGAAGTAGGAGCTACTACTTCCAAAGGGGCAAGTCAGCGGGAGAAGCCACTTGGCCTATCCGGCCAAGGGTCACTGTTCCCCGGCCACACTTGGCAGTAGGTCCCGGGGAGGAATAATGCCCATGGAAGTCGTAGCTCCTACTTCCAAAGGGGCAAGTCAGCGGGAGAAGCCACTTGGCCTATCCGGCCAAGGGTCACTGTTCCCCGGCCACACTTGGCAGTAGGTCCCGGGGAGGAATAATGCCCATGGAAGTAGGAGCTACTACTTCCAAAGGGGCAAGTCAGCGGGAGAAGCCACTTGGCCTACCCGGCCAAGGGTCACTGTTCCCCGGCCACACTTGGCAGTAGGTCCCGGGGAGGAATAATGCCCATGGAAGTAGGAGCTACTACCTTCAAAGGGTGAAGACACTTGGCTCTAAGTCCCCGAGAGGTATAATGCCCATGGAAGTAAGAGCTACTACTTCCAAAGGGGCAAGTCAGCGGGAGAAGCCACTTGGCCTATCCGGCCAAGGGTCACTGTTCCCCGGCCACACTTGGCAGTAGGTCCCGGGGAGGAATAATGCCCATGGAAGTAGGAGGTACTACTTCCAAAGGGGCAAGTCAGCGGGAGAAGCCACTTGGCCTATCCGGCCAAGGGTCACTGTTCCCCGGCCAGACTTGGCAGTAGGTCCCGGGGAGGAATAATGCCCATGGAAGTAGGAGCTACTACTTCCAAAGGGGCAAGTCAGCGGGAGAAGCCACTTGGCCTATCCGGCCAAGGGTCACTGTTCCCCGGCCACACTTGGCAGTAGGTCCCGGGGAGGAATAATGCCCATGGAAGTAGGAGCTACTACTTCCAAAGGGGCAAGTCAGCGGGAGAAGCCACTTGGCCTACCCGGCCAAGGGTCACTGTTCCCCGGCCACACTTGGCAGTAGGTCCCGGGGAGGAATAATGCCCATGGAAGTAGGAGCTACTACCTTCAAAGGGTGAAGACACTTGGCTCTAAGTCCCCGAGAGGTATAATGCCCATGGAAGTAAGAGCTACTACTTCCAAAGGGGCAAGTCAGCGGGAGAAGCCACTTGGCCTATCCGGCCAAGGGTCACTGTTCCCCGGCCACACTTGGCAGTAGGTCCCGGGGAGGAATAATGCCCATGGAAGTAGGAGGTACTACTTCCAAAGGGGCAAGTCAGCGGGAGAAGCCACTTGGCCTATCCGGCCAAGGGTCACTGTTCCCCGGCCACACTTGGCAGTAGGTCCCGGGGAGGAATAATGCCCATGGAAGTAGGAGCTACTACTTCCAAAGGGGCAAGTCAGCGGGAGAAGCCACTTGGCCTATCCGGCCAAGGGTCACTGTTCCCCGGCCACACTTGGCAGTAGGTCCCGGGGAGGAATAATGCCCATGGAAGTAGGAGCTACTACTTCCAAAGGGGCAAGTCAGCGGGAGAAGCCACTTGGCCTATCCGGCCAAGGGTCACTGTTCCCCGGCCACACTTGGCAGTAGGTCCCGGGGAGGAATAATGCCCATGGAAGTAGGAGCTACTACTTCCAAAGGGGCAAGTCAGCGGGAGAAGCCACTTGGCCTATCCGGCCAAGGGTCACTGTTCCCCGGCCACACTTGGCAGTAGGTCCCGGGGAGGAATAATGCCCATGGAAGTAGGAGGTACTACTTCCAAAGGGGCAAGTCAGCGGGAGAAGCCACTTGGCCTATCCGGCCAAGGGTCACTGTTCCCCGGCCACACTTGGCAGTAGGTCCCGGGGAGGAATAATGCCCATGGAAGTAGGAGCTACTACTTCCAAAGGGGCAAGTCAGCGGGAGAAGCCACTTGGCCTGACCGGCCACATGTCACTGTCCCCCGGCCAGACTTGGCGGCAAGTCCCGGGGAGGAATAATGCCCATGGAAGTAGGAGCTCCTACTTCCAAAGGGTGAGGTCAGCGGGAGAAGCCACTTGGCCTATCCGGCCAAGAGTCACTGTCCCCCGGCCAGACTTGGCTGCAAGTCCCGGGGAGGAATAATGCCCATGGAAGTAGGAGCTACTACTTCCAAAGGGTGAGGTCAGCGGGAGAAGCCACTTGGCCTATCCGGCCAAGAGTCACTGTCCCCCGGCCAGACTTGGCTGCAAGTCCCGGGGAGGAATAATGCCCATGGAAGTAGGAGCTACTACTTCCAAAGGGGCAAGTCAGCGGGAGAAGCCACTTGGCCTATCCGGCCACATGTCACTGTCCCCCGGCCTGACTTGGCGGCAAGTCCCGGGGAGGAATGATGCCCACGGAAGTAGGAGCTACTACTTCCAAAGGGTGAAGACACCTGGCTGTAGGTCAGCGAGAGGAATAATGCCCATGGAAGTGAGAGCTACTACTTCCAAAGGGGCACTTAAGCGGGAGCAGCCAGTTGGCCTATCCGGCCAAGAGTCACTGTTCCCCGGCCACACTTGGCAGTAGGTCCCGGGGAGGAATAATGCCCATGGAAGTCGTAGCTCCTACTTCCAAAGGGGCAAGTCAGCGGGAGAAGCCACTTGGCCTATCCGGCCAAGAGTCACTGTTCCCCGGCCACACTTGGCAGTAGGTCCCGGAGAGGAATAATGCCCATGGAAGTAGGAGCTACTACTTCCAAAGGGGCAAGTCAGCGGGAGAAGCCACTTGGCCTATCCGGCCAAGAGTCACTGTCCCCCGGCCAGACTTGGCGGCAAGTCCCGGGGAGGAATAATGCCCATGGAAGTAAGAGCCTAGCGGGAGCAGCCGCACAGGCTTCCCGGGAATGTGTCACTGTCCCCCCAGGCCAGACTTGGCGGCAAGTCCCGGGGAGGAATAGTGCTCATGGAAGTAGGAGCTCAGCGGGAGAAGCCGCTAAGGCTTACCCGGGAATGTGTCACTGTTCTCGGCCACGCTTGGTCGTAGGTCCCGGTGAGGAACATGCCCATGGAAGTCGGAGCTCCAAACTCCAAATTGACCTCAGCTGGAGCACTTGCTGAGGCTGCCCGGGCATGGGTGACTGTTCCCCGGGCTCACTTGGTCGTAGGTCCCGGTGTGGAACGTGCCCATGGAAGTTGAAGGGAAGAGAACCGCGAAAGGGAGTTTTTGCGCTAAGCCGCGGCCGAGGAGGGCGCACCGATCCCGGCTTGATTCCTGCCATTCCCGGTCCCCAAACCGGACTCGGCATGGTGGTTGGATCCGTGACCCTGGAACCCTGGGCGGGGAGCCTAGGGGCGAGAGGGGCCCCATGGAGCTCGGGCAGACTAGAAGTACCCTCGTCTGCCCGCTGGAGGGCGCCCTTCCCGGAGCGGAGGGGACCCCCTTGGCCACCAAGTGCAAGCCGAGTTTGGAGCTCGAAACCCGGCCAGGCTTGGTCGGAGGTCCCGGTGAGGAACATGGCCATGGAAGTCGGAGCTCAGCGGGAGCAGCCACTCAGGCTACCCGGGAATGTGTCACTGTCCCCCGGCCAAGACTTGGCGGCAAGTCCCGGGGAGGAATAGTGCCCATGGAAGTAAGAGTTCAGCGGGAGCAGCCGCTCAGGCTTACCCGGGAATGTGTCACTGTCCCCCGGCCAAGACTTGGCGGCAAGTCCCGGGGAGGAAGAGTGCCCATGGAAGTAGCTCAGCGGGAGCAGCCACTCAGGCTACCCGGGAATGTGTCACTGTCCCCCGGCCAGACTTGGCGGCAGGTCCCGGGGAGGAATAGTGCTCATGGAAGTAGCTCAGCGGGAGCAGCCACTCAGGCTACCCGAGAATGTGTCACTGTCCCCCGGCCAGACTTGGCGGCAGGTCCCGGGGAGGAATAGTGCTCATGGAAGTAGCTCAGCGGGAGCAGCCACTCAGGCTACCCGAGAATGTGTCACTGTCCCTCGGCCACCCTTGGTCGTTGGGTTCCTGATGAGGAACATGCCCATGGAACTAAAGAGTTCAGCGGGAGCATCCGCTCAGGCTACCCGGGAATGTGTCACTGTCCCCCGGCCAGACTTGGCGGCAGGTCCCGGGGAGGAATAGTGCCCATGGAAGTCGGAGCTCCAACCTCCAAGTTGACCTCAGCGGGAGCACTCGCTGAGGCTGCCCGGGCATGGGTGACTGTTCCCCGGCCACACTTGGTCGGAGGTCCCGGTGAGGAACATGCCCATGGAAGTTGGTGGGAAGAGAACCGCGAAAGGGAGTTTTGCGGCTGAGCCGCGGCCGAGGAGGTCTCACTAATTCCGGCATGATTCCTGCCAGGCCCGGTACCCTATATGGGACTCGGCTGGGTGGCTGTAGCCGGGACCCTGGAACCCTGGGCGGGGAGCCTAGGGGCGAGAGGGGCCCCATGGAGCTCGGGCAGACTAGAAGTACCCTCGTCTGCCCGCTGGAGGGCGCCCTTCCCGGAGCGGAGGGGACCCCCTTGGCCACCAAGTGCAAGCCGAGTTTGGAGCTCGAAACCCGGCCACACTTGGTAGTTGGTCCCGGTGAGGAACATGCCCATGGAAGTAAGAGCTCAGCGGGAGCAGCCACTCAGGCTACCCGGGAATGTGTCACTGTCCCCCGGCCAAGACTTGGCGGCAAGTCCCGGGGAGGAATAGTGCCCATGGAAGTAGCTCAGCGGGAGCAGCCACTCAGGCTACCCGGGAATGTGTCACTGTCCCCCGGCCTGACTTGGCGGCAGGTCCCGGGGAGGAATAGTGCTCATGGAAGTAGCTCAGCGGGAGCAGCCACTCAGGCTACCCGAGAATGTGTCACTGTCCCTCGGCCACCCTTGGTCGTTGGGTTCCTGATGAGGAACATGCCCATGGAACTAAAGAGTTCAGCGGGAGCATCCGCTCAGGCTACCCGGGAATGTGTCACTGTCCCCCGGCCAGACTTGGCGGCAGGTCCCGGGGAGGAATAGTGCCCATGGAAGTCGGAGCTCCAACCTCCAAGTTGACCTCAGCGGGAGCACTCGCTGAGGCTGCCCGGGCATGGGTGACTGTTCCCCGGCCACACTTGGTCGGAGGTCCCGGTGAGGAACATGCCCATGGAAGTTGGTGGGAAGAGAACCGCGAAAGGGAGTTTTGCGGCTGAGCCGCGGCCGAGGAGGTCTCACTAATTCCGGCATGATTCCTGCCAGGCCCGGTACCCTATATGGGACTCGGCTGGGTGGCTGTAGCCGGGACCCTGGAACCCTGGGCGGGGAGCCTAGGGGCGAGAGGGGCCCCATGGAGCTCGGGCAGACTAGAAGTACCCTCGTCTGCCCGCTGGAGGGCGCCCTTCCTGGAGCGGAGGGGACCCCCTTGGCCACCAAGTGCAAGCCGAGTTTGGAGCTCGAAACCCGGCCACACTTGGTAGTTGGTCCCGGTCAGGAACATGCCCATGGAAGTAAGAGCTCAGCGGGAGCAGCCACTCAGGCTACCCGGCAATGTGTCACTGTCCCCCGGCCAAGACTTGGCGGCAAGTCCCGGGGAGGAATAGTGCCCATGGAAGTGGCTCAGCGGGAGCAGCCACTCAGGCTACCCGGGAATGTGTCACTGTCCCCCGGCCAAGACTTGGCGGCAAGTCCCGGGGAGGAATAGTGCCCATGGAAGTGGCTCAGCGGGAGCAGCCACTCAGGCTACCCGGGAATGTGTCACTGTCCCCCGGCCAAGACTTGGCGGCAAGTCCCGGGGAGGAATAGTGCCCATGGAAGTAGCTCAGCGGGAGCAGCCACTCAGGCTACACGGGAATGTGTCACTGTCCCCCGGCCAGACTTGGCGGCAGGTCCCGGGGAGGAATAGTGCTCATGGAAGTAGCTCAGCGGGAGCAGCCACTCAGGCTACCCGAGAATGTGTCACTGTCCCTCGGCCACCCTTGGTCGTTGGGTTCCTGATGAGGAACATGCCCATGGAACTAAAGAGTTCAGCGGGAGCATCCGCTCAGGCTACCCGGGAATGTGTCACTGTCCCCCGGCCAGACTTGGCGGCAGGTCCCGGGGAGGAATAGTGCCCATGGAAGTCGGAGCTCCAACCTCCAAGTTGACCTCAGCGGGAGCACTCGCTGAGGCTGCCCGGGCATGGGTGACTGTTCCCCGGCCACACTTGGTCGGAGGTCCCGGTGAGGAACATGCCCATGGAAGTTGGTGGGAAGAGAACCGCGAAAGGGAGTTTTGCGGCTGAGCCGCGGCCGAGGAGGTCTCACTAATTCCGGCATGATTCCTGCCAGGCCCGGTACCCTATATGGGACTCGGCTGGGTGGCTGTAGCCGGGACCCTGGAACCCTGGGCGGGGAGCCTAGGGGCGAGAGGGGCCCCATGGAGCTCGGGCAGACTAGAAGTACCCTCGTCTGCCCGCTGGAGGGCGCCCTTTCCGGAGCGGAGGGGACCCCCTTGGCCACCAAGTGCCAAGCCGAGTTTGGAGCTCGAAACCCGGCCAGGCTTGGTCGGAGGTCCCGGTGAGGAACATGGCCATGGAAGTCGGAGCTCAGCGGGAGCAGCCACTCAGGCTACCCGGGAATGTGTCACTGTCCCCCGGCCAAGACTTGGCGGCAAGTCCCGGGGAGGAATAGTGCTCATGGAAGTACCTCAGCGGGAGCAGCCACTCAGGCTACCCGGGAATGTGTCACTGTCCCCGGCCAAGACTTGGCGGCAAGTCCCGGGGAGGAATAGTGCCCATGGAAGTAGCTCAGCGGGAGCAGCCACTCAGGCTACCCGGGAATGTGTCACTGTCCCCCGGCCAGACTTGGCGGCAGGTCCCGGGGAGGAATAGTGCTCATGGAAGTAGCTCAGCGGGAGCAGCCACTCAGGCTACCCGAGAATGTGTCACTGTCCCTCGGCCACCCTTGGTCGTTGGGTTCCTGATGAGGAACATGCCCATGGAACTAAAGAGTTCAGCGGGAGCATCCGCTCAGGCTACCCGGGAATGTGTCACTGTCCCCCGGCCAGACTTGGCGGCAGGTCCCGGGGAGGAATAGTGCCCATGGAAGTCGGAGCTCCAACCTCCAAGTTGACCTCAGCGGGAGCACTCGCTGAGGCTGCCCGGGCATGGGTGACTGTTCCCCGGCCACACTTGGTCGGAGGTCCCGGTGAGGAACATGCCCATGGAAGTTGGTGGGAAGAGAACCGCGAAAGGGAGTTTTGCGGCTGAGCCGCGGCCGAGGAGGTCTCACTAATTCCGGCATGATTCCTGCCAGGCCCGGTACCCTATATGGGACTCGGCTGGGTGGCTGTAGCCGGGACCCTGGAACCCTGGCGGGGAGCCTAGGGGCGAGAGGGGCCCCATGGAGCTCGGGCAGACTAGAAGTACCCTCGTCTGCCCGCTGGAGGGCGCCCTTCCTGGAGCGGAGGGGACCCCCTTGGCCACCAAGTGCAAGCCGAGTTTGGAGCTCGAAACCCGGCCACACTTGGTAGTTGGTCCCGGTCAGGAACATGCCCATGGAAGTAAGAGCTCAGCGGGAGCAGCCACTCAGGCTACCCGGCAATGTGTCACTGTCCCCCGGCCAAGACTTGGCGGCAAGTCCCGGGGAGGAATAATGCCCATGGAAGTGGCTCAGCGGGAGCAGCCACTCAGGCTACCCGGGAATGTGTCACTGTCCCCGGCCAAGACTTGGCGGCAAGTCCCGGGGAGGAATAATGCCCATGGAAGTGGCTCAGCGGGAGCAGCCACTCAGGCTAGCCGGGAATGTGTCACTGTCCCCCGGCCAAGACTTGGCGGCAAGTCCCGGGGAGGAATAATGCCCATGGAAGTGGCTCAGCGGGAGCAGCCACTCAGGCTACCCGGGAATGTGTCACTGTCCCTCGGCCACACTTTGTCGTAGGTCCCGGTGAGGAACATGCCCATGGAAGTCGGAGCTCCAACCGGGTGAAGCCGCCGAGAGCTAGCCGGGAATAGGGCGCCAAACCCGGCTACCGCCCTCCAGGCTTGCCCCGGTCGAAAGACCTACGTCCTCGCAGCAGCACCAAGCGAAAAATTCTCTAAGTGTGGGAGAACCGGGGACCCGACCGGTGGCACTCTGCCTCTCGCTGCCGCCCTCCTGGAAGCGTCCTCGGTCACTCGGAGTACGGCAGATTTCAGAGCTCCGGAATGGTGAAAAAGAACCGGAGAGAGGGCGAATCCGGCTTCTCTCTGCCGGGCGAGGACCACCGCAGGCGGCGGGGACGTCTGACAGGAGACGGCGCCGCGGCAGGCTTTCTAAGTGGCTGGGCTTTTTGTCCTCGGCGAAAGTCGAAAAATTTTGCGGTCCGAGCTGCCCTGCTCCTGCCGGGGAAGGCTTACCGCCGGCGGCTGCCAACCCCTGGCTTGCCCGCCGGATCGCCTTCGAAGGCTGCTGAAAAAGAACCCCGAGACGGGCACCTCTCGGAAGAACCGCAGACCAAAACCGACCGGTCCGACTTTCAGTGCACCTTCGGCGGCAGAGAGAAGCAGCAAAAATACCGGTCAGAGAAGGGGAGTTTTGGTCGACTCTGCCAGGCTTTTGCACTAAGTCAGATCCGTAATGCCAGCGGGACTGAGTCGCTTTTGCGTGCCGTGGTCCTGGAGGCCTGCTCGGACAGGGCGGTCCTTCGGGTCCCGCGGGAAGGGGCATTTCATGTTCCTCTGCGGGAGGTGATCCATTTTCTGCGGGAAATGGCGAGCCCCTTCGGCTACAAGAGTGTGTAGGTCCCGCTCAACAGTCTACGTCCTTAACCATCGGGGACTTTGTAGATTGTGCCCGTAATCGCTCTCCGCAGAACAGAGCGGGAGGTCTCCGCGGCGGAGGCCGGAGAGGGCGCGAGGTGAGCGGCATGGTATGACTGGGTTCGTGCCGCTCACTGGTACCCGGAGCGTGGCGCCCTCCGGGTAAAAGGCTAGCCGGGGCGAGCAGGTGGGTTGACGGGCGCATAAGCCACGCCGTCCCCGCCATACAAGGTGCCGGTGGCCTGGCGAACCACCGGCGTAAGGCTAGCCAGGGCGGACCGCGGGGCAGAGGGCGCTTAAGCCACGCTCTCTCTCCATCCCACCAGTACAAACGGGGAAAAAAATTTCAAAGTGTGGGAGAACCGGGGACCCGACCGGTGGCACTCTGCCTCTCGCTGCCGCCCTCCTGGAAGCGTCCTCGGTCACTCGGAGTACGGCAGATTCCAGAGCTCCGGAAGGGTGAAAAAGAACCGGAGAGAGGGCGACTCTGGTTTCTCACTGCCGGGCGAGGACCACCGCAGGCGGCGGGGACGTCTGACAGGAGACGGCGCCGCGGCAGGCTTTCTAAGTGGCTGGGCTTTTTGTCCTCGGCGAAAGTCGAAAAAATTTTGCGGTCCGAGCTGCCCTGCTCCTGCCGGGGAAGGCTTACCGCCGGCGGCTGCCAACCCCTGGCTTGCCCGCCGGATCGCCTTCGAAGGCTGCTGAAAAAGAACCCCGAGACGGGCACCTCTCGGAAGAACCGCAGACCAAAACCGACCGGTCCGACTTTCAGTGCACCTTCGGCGGCAGAGAGAAGCAGCAAAAATACCGGTCAGAGAAGGGGAGTTTTGGTCGACTCTGCCAGGCTTTTGCACTAAGTCAGATCCGTAATGCCAGCGGGACTGAGTCGCTTTTGCGTGCCGTGGTCCTGGAGGCCTGCTCGGACAGGGCGGTCCTTCGGGTCCCGCGGGAAGGGGCATTTCATGTTCCTCTGCGGGAGGTGATCCATTTTCTGCGGGAAATGGCGAGCCCCTTCGGCTACAAGAGTGTGTAGGTCCCGCTCAACAGTCTACGTCCTTAACCATCGGGGACTTTGTAGATTGTGCCCGTCATCGCTCTCCGCAGAACAGAGCGGGAGGTCTCCGCGGCGGAGGCCGGAGAGGGCGCGAGGTGAGCGGCATGGTATGACTGGGTTCGTGCCGCTCACTGGTACCCGGAGCGTGGCGCCCTCCGGGTAAAAGGCTAGCCGGGGCGAGCAGGTGGGTTGACGGGCGCATAAGCCACGCCGTCCCCGCCATACAAGGTGCCGGTGGCCTGGCGAACCACCGGCGTAAGGCTAGCCAGGGCGGACCGCGGGGCAGAGGGCGCTTAAGCCACGCTCTCTCTCCATCCCACCAGTACAAACGGGAAAAATTTCAAAGTGTGGGAGAACCGGGGACCCGACCGGTGGCACTCTGCCTCTCGCTGCCGCCCTCCTGGAAGCGTCCTCGGTCACTCGGAGTACGGCAGATTCCAGAGCTCCGGAATGGTGAAAAAGAACCGGAGAGAGGGCGACTCTGGTTTCTCACTGCCGGGCGAGGACCACCGCAGGCGGCGGGGACGTCTGACAGGAGACGGCGCCGCGGCAGGCTTTCTAAGTGGCTGGGCTTTTTGTCCTCGGCGAAAGTCGAAAAAATTTTGCGGTCCGAGCTGCCCTGCTCCTGCCGGGGAAGGCTTACCGCCGGCGGCTGCCAACCCTGGCTTGCCCGCCGGATCGCCTTCGAAGGCTGCTGAAAAAGAACCCCGAGACGGGCACCTCTCGGAAGAACCGCAGACCAAAACCGACCGGTCCGACTTTCAGTGCACCTTCGGCGGCAGAGAGAAGCAGCAAAAATACCGGTCAGAGAAGGGGAGTTTTGGTCGACTCTGCCAGGCTTTTGCACTAAGTCAGATCCGTAATGCCAGCGGGACTGAGTCGCTTTTGCGTGCCGTGGTCCTGGAGGCCTGCTCGGACAGGGCGGTCCTTCGGGTCCCCGCGGGAAGGGGCATTTCATGTTCCTCTGCGGGAGGTGATCCATTTTCTGCGGGAAATGGCGAGCCCCTTCGGCTACAAGAGTGTGTAGGTCCCGCTCAACAGTCTACGTCCTTAACCATCGGGGACTTTGTAGATTGTGCCCGTCATCGCTCTCCGCAGAACAGAGCGGGAGGTCTCCGCGGCGGAGGCCGGAGAGGGCGCGAGGTGAGCGGCATGGTATGACTGGGTTCGTGCCGCTCACTGGTACCCGGAGCGTGGCGCCCTCCGGGTAAAAGGCTAGCCGGGGCGAGCAGGTGGGTTGACGGGCGCATAAGCCACGCCGTCCCCGCCATACAAGGTGCCGGTGGCCTGGCGAACCACCGGCGTAAGGCTAGCCAGGGCGGACCGCGGGGCAGAGGGCGCTTAAGCCACGCTCTCTCTCCATCCCACCAGTACAAACGGGGAAAAAATTTCAAAGTGTGGGAGAACCGGGGACCCGACCGGTGGCACTCTGCCTCTCGCTGCCGCCCTCCTGGAAGCGTCCTCGGTCACTCGGAGTACGGCAGATTCCAGAGCTCCGGAATGGTGAAAAAGAACCGGAGAGAGGGCGACTCTGGTTTCTCACTGCCGGGCGAGGACCACCGCAGGCGGCGGGGACGTCTGACAGGAGACGGCGCCGCGGCAGGCTTTCTAAGTGGCTGGGCTTTTTGTCCTCGGCGAAAGTCGAAAAAATTTTGCGGTCCGAGCTGCCCTGCTCCTGCCGGGGAAGGCTTACCGCCGGCGGCTGCCAACCCCTGGCTTGCCCGCCGGATCGCCTTCGAAGGCTGCTGAAAAAGAACCCCGAGACGGGCACCTCTCGGAAGAACCGCAGACCAAAACCGACCGGTCCGACTTTCAGTGCACCTTCGGCGGCAGAGAGAAGCAGCAAAAATACCGGTCAGAGAAGGGGAGTTTTGGTCGACTCTGCCAGGCTTTTGCACTAAGTCAGATCCGTAATGCCAGCGGGACTGAGTCGCTTTTGCGTGCCGTGGTCCTGGAGGCCTGCTCGGACAGGGCGGTCCTTCGGGTCCCGCGGGAAGGGGCATTTCATGTTCCTCTGCGGGAGGTGATCCATTTTCTGCGGGAAATGGCGAGCCCCTTCGGCTACAAGAGTGTGTAGGTCCCGCTCAACAGTCTACGTCCTTAACCATCGGGGACTTTGTAGATTGTGCCCGTCATCGCTCTCCGCAGAACAGAGCGGGAGGTCTCCGCGGCGGAGGCCGGAGAGGGCGCGAGGTGAGCGGCATGGTATGACTGGGTTCGTGCCGCTCACTGGTACCCGGAGCGTGGCGCCCTCCGGGTAAAAGGCTAGCCGGGGCGAGCAGGTGGGTTGACGGGCGCATAAGCCACGCCGTCCCCGCCATACAAGGTGCCGGTGGCCTGGCGAACCACCGGCGTAAGGCTAGCCAGGGCGGACCGCGGGGCAGAGGGCGCTTAAGCCACGCTCTCTCTCCATCCCACCAGTACAAACGGGGAAAAAATTTCAAAGTGTGGGAGAACCGGGGACCCGACCGGTGGCACTCTGCCTCTCGCTGCCGCCCTCCTGGAAGCGTCCTCGGTCACTCGGAGTACGGCAGATTCCAGAGCTCCGGAATGGTGAAAAAGAACCGGAGAGAGGGCGACTCTGGTTTCTCACTGCCGGGCGAGGACCACCGCAGGCGGCGGGGACGTCTGACAGGAGACGGCGCCGCGGCAGGCTTTCTAAGTGGCTGGGCTTTTTGTCCTCGGCGAAAGTCGAAAAAATTTTGCGGTCCGAGCTGCCCTGCTCCTGCCGGGGAAGGCTTACCGCCGGCGGCTGCCAACCCCTGGCTTGCCCGCCGGATCGCCTTCGAAGGCTGCTGAAAAAGAACCCCGAGACGGGCACCTCTCGGAAGAACCGCAGACCAAAACCGACCGGTCCGACTTTCAGTGCACCTTCGGCGGCAGAGAGAAGCAGCAAAAATACCGGTCAGAGAAGGGGAGTTTTGGTCGACTCTGCCAGGCTTTTGCACTAAGTCAGATCCGTAATGCCAGCGGGACTGAGTCGCTTTTGCGTGCCGTGGTCCTGGAGGCCTGCTCGGACAGGGCGGTCCTTCGGGTCCCGCGGGAAGGGGCATTTCATGTTCCTCTGCGGGAGGTGATCCATTTTCTGCGGGAAATGGCGAGCCCCTTCGGCTACAAGAGTGTGTAGGTCCCGCTCAACAGTCTACGTCCTTAACCATCGGGGACTTTGTAGATTGTGCCCGTCATCGCTCTCCGCAGAACAGAGCGGGAGGTCTCCGCGGCGGAGGCCGGAGAGGGCGCGAGGTGAGCGGCATGGTATGACTGGGTTCGTGCCGCTCACTGGTACCCGGAGCGTGGCGCCCTCCGGGTAAAAGGCTAGCCGGGGCGAGCAGGTGGGTTGACGGGCGCATAAGCCACGCCGTCCCCGGCCATACAAGGTGCCGGTGGCCTGGCGAACCACCGGCGTAAGGCTAGCCAGGGCGGACCGCGGGGCAGAGGGCGCTTAAGCCACGCTCTCTCTCCATCCCACCAGTACAAACGGGGAAAAAATTTCAAAGTGTGGGAGAACCGGGGACCCGACCGGTGGCACTCTGCCTCTCGCTGCCGCCCTCCTGGAAGCGTCCTCGGTCACTCGGAGTACGGCAGATTCCAGAGCTCCGGAATGGTGAAAAAGAACCGGAGAGAGGGCGACTCTGGTTTCTCACTGCCGGGCGAGGGACCACCGCAGGCGGCGGGGACGTCTGACAGGAGACGGCGCCGCGGCAGGCTTTCTAAGTGGCTGGGCTTTTTGTCCTCGGCGAAAGTCGAAAAAATTTTGCGGTCCGAGTTTCCCTGCTCCTGCCGGGGAAGGCTTACCGCCGGCGGCTGCCAACCCCTGGCTTGCCCGCCGGATCGCCTTCGAAGGCTGCTGAAAAAGAACCCCGAGACGGGCACCTCTCGGAAGAACCGCAGACCAAAACCGACCGGTCCGACTTTCAGTGCACCTTCGGCGGCAGAGAGAAGCAGCAAAAATACCGGTCAGAGAAGGGGAGTTTTGGTCGACTCTGCCAGGTTTTTGCACTAAGTCAGATCCGTAATGCCAGCGGGACTGAGTCGCTTTTGCGTGCCGTGGTCCTGGAGGCCTGCTCGGACAGGGCGGTCCTTCGGGTCCCGCGGGAAGGGGCATTTCATGTTCCTCTGCGGGAGGTGATCCATTTTCTGCGGGAAATGGCGAGCCCCTTCGGCTACAAGAGTGTGTAGGTCCCGCTCAACAGTCTACGTCCTTAACCATCGGGGACTTTGTAGATTGTGCCCGTAATCGCTCTCCGCAGAACAGAGCGGGAGGTCTCCGCGGCGGAGGCCGGAGAGGGCGCGAGTGAGCGGCATGGTATGACTGGGTTCGTGCCGCTCACTGGTACCCGGAGCGTGGCGCCCTCCGGGTAAAAGGCTAGCCGGGGCGAGCAGGTGGGTTGACGGGCGCATAAGCCACGCCGTCCCCGCCATACAAGGTGCCGGTGGCCTGGCGAACCACCGGCGTAAGGCTAGCCAGGGCGGACCGCGGGGGAGAGGGCGCATAAGCCACGCCGACCCCGCTGTACAAGGTGCCGGTGGCCTGGCGAACCACCGGCGTAAGGCTAGCCAAGGGCGTACCGCGGGGCAGAGGGCGCATAAGCCACGCTCTCTCTCCATCCCACCAGAACAAACGGGGAAAAATTTTCAAAGTGTGGGAGAACCGGGGACCCGACCGGTGGCACTCTGCCTCTCGCTGCCGCCCTCCTGGAAGCGTCCTCGGCCACTCGGTGTCCGGCAGATTCTAGAGCTCCGGAATGGTGAAAAAGAACCGGTGAGAGGGCGACTCCGGATTCTCTCTGCCGGGCGAGGACCACCGCAGGCGGCATGGGAAGTCTGACAGGAGACGGCGCTGCGGGCAGGATTTCGAAGTGCATGGGCTTTTGGCCTCGGCGAAAGTCGAAAAAATTTTGCGGTCCGAGCTGCCCTGCTCCTGCCGGGGAAGGCTCACCGCCGGCGGCTGCCGACCCCTGGCTTGCCCGCCGGATGTCCTTCGAAGGCTGCTGAAAAAGAACTGCCAGGCGGGCACCTCTCGGAAGAACCGCAGACAAAAACATAAAAATTTTGGGCGATCCGACCCTCAGTGCACCTTCGGCGGCAGAGAAAAGCATCAAAAATACCGGTCAAAGAAGCGAGGTTTTGGTCGACTCTGCCAGGTTTTTGCACAAAGTGTTGGCATCGTGCGGCGTCGCGCTTTGCTGTACCGTATCCCCAATGGAGCGGCGCCCGGCGGGGTAGGCTAGCCATGTGAGGTCGAGGGCGGGAGAACGGGACGTAAGCCAGGCCGTTCTCCACAAGAAATTCCGGACGCGGAGACCCCTTCTCCGCCCTACGGTCCCAATGGGGT
>NW_027285366.1:52500-59040 GCF_040894005.1 Engystomops pustulosus | reverse complement strand
TAGGAGCTCCTACTTCCATGGGCATTATTCCTCCCCGGGACCTACTGCCAAGTGTGGCCGGGGAACAGTGACTCTTGGCCGGATAGGCCAAGTGGCTTCTCCCGCTGACTGGCCCTTTTGGAAGTAGGAGCTCCTACTTCCATGGGCATTATTCCTCCCCGGGACCTACAGCCAAGTGTGGCCGGGGAACAGTGACTCTTTGCCGGATAGGCCAAGTGGCTTCTCCCGCTGACTTGCCCCTTTGGAAGTAGGAGCTCCTACTTCCATGGGCATTATTCCTCCCCGGGACCTACAGCCAAGTGTGGCCGGGGAACAGTGACTCTTGGCCGGATAGGCCAAGTGGCTTCTCCCGCTGACTTGCCCCTTTGGAAGTAGGAGCTCTTACTTCCATGGGCAGTATACCTCTCGGGGACTTAGAGCCAAGTGTCTTCACCCTTTGGAGGTAGTAGCTCCTACTTCCATGTGCATTATTCCTCCCCGGGACATACTGCCAAGTGTGGCCGGGGAACAGTGACTCTTGGCCGGATAGGCCAAGTGGCTTCTCCCGCTGACTTGCCCCTATGGAAGTAGGAGCTCTTACTTCCATGGGCATTATTCCTCCCCGGGACCTACTGCCAAGTGTGGCCGGGGAACAGTGACTCTTGGCCGGATAGGCCAAGTGGCTTCTCCCGCTGACTTGCCCCTTTGGAAGTAGGAGCTCCCACTTCCATGGGCATTATTCCTCCCCGGGACCTACTGCCAAGTGTGGCCGGGGAACAGTGACTCTTGGCCGGATAGGCCAAGTGGCTTCTCCCGCTGACTTGCCCCTTTGGAGGTAGTAGCTCCTACTTCCATGGGCATTATTCCTCCCCGGGACCTACTGCCAAGTGTGGCCGGGGAACAGTGACTCTTGGCCGGATAGGCCAAGTGGCTTCTCCCGCTGACTTGCCCCTTTGGAAGTAGGAGCTCCTACTTCCATGGGCATTATTCCTCCCCGGGACCTACTGCCAAGTGTGGCCGGGGGACAGTGACATGTGGCCGGATAGGCCAAGTGGCTTCTCCCGCTGACTTGCCCCTTTGGAAGTAGGAGCTCCTACTTCCATGGGCATTATTCCTCCCCGGGACCTACAGCCAAGAGTGGCCGGGGGACAGTGACACTTGGCCGGGTAGGCGAGGTGGCTTCTCCCGCTGACTTGACCCTTTGGAAGTAGGAGCTCCTACTTCCATGGGCATTATTCCTCCCCGGGACTTGCCGCCAAGTCTGGCCGGGGGACAGTGACATGTGGCCGGATAGGCCAAGTGGCTTCTCCCGCTGACTTGCCCCTTTGGAAGTAGGAGCTCCTACTTCCATGGGCATTATTCCTCCCGGGGACTTGCCGCCAAGTCTGGCCGGGGGACAGTGACACTCGGCCGGGTAGGCGAAGTGGCTTCTCCCGCTGACTTGCCCCTTTGGAAGTAGGAGCTCCTACTTCCATGGGCATTATTCCTCCCCGGGACCTACTGCCAAGTGTGGCCGGGGGACAGTGACACTTGGCCGGGTAGGCGAAGTGGCTTCTCCCGCTGACTTGACCCTTTGGAAGTAGGAGCTCCTACTTCCATGGGCATTATTCCTCCCCGGGACCTCCTGCCAAGTGTGGCCGGGGAACAGTGACTCTTGGCCGGATAGGCCAAGTGGCTTCTCCCGCTGACTTGCCCCTTTGGAAGTAGGAGCTCCTACTTCCATGGGCATTATTCCTCCCCGGGACCTACAGCCAAGTGTGGCCGGGGAACAGTGACTCTTTGCCGGATAGGCCAAGTGGCTTCTCCCGCTGACTTGCCCCTTTGGAAGTAGGAGCTCCTACTTCCATGGGCATTATTCCTCCCCTCGACCTACAGCCAAGTGTGGCCGGGGAACAGTGACTCTTTGCCGGATAGGCCAAGTGGCTTCTCCCGCTGACTTGCCCCTTTGGAGGTAGTAGCTCCTACTTCCATGGGCATTATTCCTCCCCGGGACATACTGCCAAGTGTGGCCGGGGAACAGTGACTCTTTGCCGGATAGGCCAAGTGGCTTCTCCCGCTGACTTGCCCCTTTGGAGGTAGTAGCTCCTACTTCCATGGGCATTATTCCTCCCCGGGACCTACAGCCAAGAGTGGCCGGGGAACAGTGACTCTTGGCCGGATAGGCCAAGTGGCTTCTCCCGCTGACTTGCCCCTTTGGAAGTAGGAGCTCCTACTTCCATGGGCATTATTCCTCCCCGGGACCTACTGCCAAGTGTGGCCGGGGAACAGTGACTCTTGGCCGGATAGGCCAAGTGGCTTCTCCCGCTGACTTGCCCCTATGGAAGTAGGAGCTCTTACTTCCATGGGCAGTATACCACTCGGGGACTTAGAGCCAAGTGTCTTCACCCTTTGGAGGTAGTAGCTCCTACTTCCATGGGCATTATTCCTCCCCGGGACATACTGCAAATTGTGGCCGGGGAACAGTGACTCTTGGCCGGATAAGCCAAGTGGCTTCTCCCGCTGACTTGCCCCTTTGAAGGTAGTAGCTCCTACTTCCATGGGCATTATTCCTCCCCGGGACCTACAGCCAAGAGTGGCCGGGGAACAGTGACTCTTGGCCGGATAGGCCAAGTGGCTTCTCCCGCTGACTTGCCCCTTTGGAAGTAGGAGCTCTCACTTCCATGGGCAGTATACCTCTCGGGGACTTAGAGCCAAGTGTCTTCGCCCTTTGGAGGTAGGAGCTCTTACTTCCATGGGCATTATTCCTCTCCGGGACTTACAGCCAAGTGTGGCCGGGGAACAGTGACACTTGGCCGGGTAGGCCAAGTGGCTGCTCCCGCTGACTTGCCCCTTTTGAAGTAGGAGCTCCTACTTCCATGGGCATTATTCCACCCCGGGACCTACAGCCAAGTGTGGACGGGGGACAGTGACATGTGGCCGGATAGGCCAAGTGGCTTCTCCCGCTGACTTGCCCCTTTGGAAGTAGGAGCTCCTACTTCCATGGGCATTATTCCTCCCCGGGACCTACTGCCAAGTGTGGCCGGGGAACAGTGACTCTTGGCCGGGTAGGCCAAGTGGCTTCTCCCGCTGACTTGCCCCTTTGGAAGTAGGAGCTCCTACTTCCATGGGCATTATTCCTCTCCGGGACCTACTGCCAAGTGTGGCCGGGGAACAGTGACTCTTGGCCGGATAGGCCAAGTGGCTTCTCCCGCTGACTTGCCCCTTTGGAAGTAGGAGCTCTTACTCCCATGGGCAGTATACCTCTCGGGGACTTAGAGCCAAGTGTCTTCACCCTTTGGAGGTAGTAGCTCCTACTTCCATGGGCATTATTCCTCCCCGGGACCTACTGCCAAGTGTGGCCGGGGAACAGTGACTCTTGGCCGGATAGGCCAAGTGGCTCTTCTCCCGCTGACTTGCCCCTTTGGAAGTAGGAGCTCCTACTTCCATGGGCATTATTCCTCCCCGGGACCTACAGCCAAGTGTGGCCGGGGAACAGTGACTCTTGGCCGGATAGGCCAAGTGGCTTCTCCCGCTGACTTGCCCCTTTGGAAGTAGGAGCTCTTACTTCCATGGGCATTATACCTCTCGGGGACTTAGAGCCAAGTGTCTTCACCCTTTGGAGGTAGGAGCTCCTACTTCCATGGGCATTATTCCTCCCCGGGACCTACTGCCAAGTGTGGCCGGGGAACAGTGACTCTTGGCCGGATAGGCCAAGTGGCTTCTCCCGCTGACTTGCCCCTATTGAAGTAGGAGCTCTTACTTCCATGGGCATTATTCCTCCCCGGGACCTACTGCCAAGTGTGGCCGGGGAACAGTGACTCTTGGCCGGATAGGCCAAGTGGCTTCTCCCGCTGACTTGCCCCTTTGGAAGTAGGAGCTCTTACTTCCATGGGCATTATTCCTCCCCGGGACCTACTGCCAAGTGTGGCCGGGGAACAGTGACTCTTGGCCGGATAGGCCAAGTGGCTTCTCCCGCCGACTTGCCCCTTTGGAAGTAGGAGCTCCCACTTCCATGGGCATTATTCCTCCCCGGGACATACTGCCAAGTGTGGCCGGGGAACAGTGACTCTTGGCCGGATAGTCCAAGTGGCTTCTCCCGCTGACTTGCCCCTTTGGAAGTAGGAGCTCCTACTTCCATGGGCATTATTCCTCCCCGGGACCTACAGCCAAGAGTGGCCGGGGGACAGTGACATGTGGCCGGATAGGCCAAGTGGCTTCTCCCGCTGACTTGCCCCTTTGGAAGTAGGAGCTCCTACTTCCATGGGCATTATTCCTCCCCGGGACCTACTGCCAAGTGTGGCCGGGGAACAGTGACTCTTGGCCGGATAGGCCAAGTGGCTTCTCCCGCTGACTTGCCCCTATGGAAGTAGGAGCTCTTACTTCCATGGGCATTATTCCTCCCCGGGACCTACTGCCAAGTGTGGCCGGGGAACAGTGACTCTTGGCCGGATAGGCCAAGTGGCTTCTCCCGCTGACTTGCCCCTTTGGAAGTAGGAGCTCTCACTTCCATGGGCAGTATACCTCTCGGGGACTTAGAGCCAAGTGTCTTCACCCTTTGGAGGTAGGAGCTCTTACTTCCATGGGCATTATTCCTCTCCGGGACCTACAGCCAAGTGTGGCCGGGGAACAGTGACACTTGGCCGGATAGGCCAAGTGGCTGCTCCCGCTGACTTGCCCCTTTGGAAGTAGGAGCTCCTACTTCCATGGGCATTATTCCACCCCGGGACCTACAGCCAAGTGTGGCCGGGGGACAGTGACATGTGGCCGGATAGGCCAAGTGGCTTCTCCCGCTGACTTGCCCCTTTGGAAGTAGGAGCTCCTACTTCCATGGGCATTATTCCTCCCCGGGACCTACTGCCAAGTGTGGCCGGGGAACAGTGACTCTTGGCCGGGTAGGCCAAGTGGCTTCTCCCGCTGACTTGCCCCTTTGGAAGTAGGAGCTCCTACTTCCATGGGCATTATTCCTCCCCGGGACCTACTGCCAAGTGTGGCCGGGGAACAGTGACTCTTGGCCGGGTAGGCCAAGTGGCTTCTCCCGCTGACTTGCCCCTTTGGAAGTAGGAGCTCTTACTCCCATGGGCAGTATACCTCTCGGGGACTTAGAGCCAAGTGTCTTCACCCTTTGGAGGTAGTAGCTCCTACTTCCATGGGCATTATTCCTCCCCGGGACCTACTGCCAAGTGTAGCCGGGGAACAGTGACTCTTGGCCGGATAGAACTAGTGGCTTCTCCCGCTGACTTGCCCCTTTGGAAGTAGGAGCTCCTACTTCCATGGGCATTATTCCTCCCCGGGACCTACTGCCAAGAGTGGCCGGGGAACAGTGACTCTTGGCCGGATAGGCCAAGTGGCTTCTCCCGCTGACTTGCCCCTTTGGAAGTAGGAGCTCCTACTTCCATGGGCATTATTCCTCCCCGGGACCTACTGCCAAGTAAGGCCGGGGAACAGTGACTCTTGGCCGGATAGAACTAGTGGCTTCTTCCGCTGACTTGCCCCTTTGGAAGTAGGAGCTCCTACTTCCATGGGCATTATTCCTCCCCGGGACCTACAGCCAAGCTTGGCCGGGGGACAGTGACATGTGGCCGGATAGGCCAAGTGGCTTCTCCCGCTGACTTGCCCCTTTGGAGGTAGGAGCTCTTACTTCCATGGGCATTATTCCTCTCCGGGACCTACAGCCAAGTGTGGCCGGGGAACAGTGAAACTTGGCCGAATAGGCCAAGTGGCTGCTCCCGCTGACTTGCCCCTTTGGAAGTAGGAGCTCCTACTTCCATGGGCATTATTCCTCCCCGGGACCTATAGCCAAGTGTGGCCGGGGGACGGTGACATGTGGCCGGATAGGCCGAGCGGCTTCTCCCGCTGACGTCATCGCTTTGGAAGTAGGAGCTCCTACTTCCATGGGCTTGTTCCTCCCCGGGACTTGCCGCCAAGTCTGGCCGGGGGACAGTGACATGTGGCCGGATAGGCCAACTGGCTGCTCCCGCTGAGCCCCTACTTCCATGGGCTTGTTCGTCCCCCGGGACTTGCCGCCAAGTCTGGCCGGGGAACAGTGACATGCCGCCGGATACGGCCGAGCGGCTGCTCCCGCTGACGTCATCGCTTTGGAAGTAGGAGCTCCTACTTCCATGGGCTTGTTCCTCCCCGGGACTTGCCGCCAAGTCTGGCCGGGGGACAGTGACATGTGGCCGGATAGGCCAACTGGCTGCTCCCGCTGAGCCCCTACTTCCATGGGCTTGTTCGTCCCCGGGACTTGCCGCCAAGTCTGGCCGGGGAACAGTGACATGCCGCCGGATACGGCCGAGCGGCTGCTCCCGCTGACGTCATCACTTTGGAAGTCGGAGCTCCTACTTCCATGGGCTTGTTCCTCCCCGGGACTTGCCGCCAAGTCTGGCCGGGGGACAGTGACATGTGGCCGGATAGGCCAACTGGCTGCTCCCGCTGAGCCCCTACTTCCATGGGCTTGTTCGTCCCCGGGACTTGCCGCCAAGTCTGGCCGGGGAACAGTGACATGCCGCCGGATACGGCCGAGCGGCTGCTCCCGCTGACGTCATCACTTTGGAAGTCGGAGCTCCTACTTCCATGGGCTTG
>NW_027285366.1:15000-40000 GCF_040894005.1 Engystomops pustulosus | reverse complement strand
GTGCGTGCCTCCGCGGATCTAAACCCCCTCGATCGATGTGGGGCCAGAGGACCCCTTTTCCCCGTACGAAACGGCCGGCTCACCATGGGCTCGACATCCGTGGGTCGGAGAGTTGAGCGCTTACGCGCGGCGGGACCTTATAACCTGCAGCGGCTGAGGAGCGAAGATTTCCAGGGTGGGCCCCCGGGGATGCCATACCCCGAGCAGCCAGTCGGCCCCGCTCCTAGCGCGCTGACGAGCAATGGAGTCTTCCCCGCGGCAGCCACCGCCCTCGCCTCGCCGTCGGTCGATGAAGAGCCGAGTTCGCCCTCCTCTGCTCGGGACTCGGAAACGGCCTGGCCTTCGCCTACTCCGTCGGGCAACTGCCTTCCGCCAGCCCCTTCCCTCGAATCCCCTTCTTCCATTTTAGACCCGATCAGGGGATTGGTCAGCCCAGCCCTGGGGTAGGAAGAGGGGTTGGGGTCGGTTCGGCTTCCGGTGCCCCCGCTCGGCCAAAGGTCCCCTCGCTTTGGAAGCAGAGGGTGCCGGGGTTATTTTCGGCTTGACGCCTAGTCCGGTCCCTGCCGGTTCCCGTGGAGGCCCGCGGTCAAAACCAGCTCCCCGGCTGTCGGAGCCGGAGCCCCGCAGCCCGAGCGGACGCACCGAGTCCCTCATGTAAGGGATAGCCGCCCCTACGGAACGGCCCGGACTGGGACCAGGCACCCCCAGGCGCCGAAGGGGTGGGTCGGCCGTGTTGCCGAAGCTTAGCCGGCGCTGATGACCGCAGCCCCTAACGATGCCCACAGGCGGGGGAGCCAAGGAGAGCACTAGGAAGACGTGGCGGGGTCGGACGGCTCAATTTCCAGGGTGGGACCCCGGGGGTTCAGTACCCCGGGCATCCGGTCGGTTTCGCCGGCGCGACCCCAAGCCTTCCACGGCCCCCTTCGTGGGTGCAGGGATACCGTGCAGGGTGCAGGCTTAGACGCCAATTCCCCAGAAGTTTTAGGGATAGGGTTTGTCCGGGCGCCACCGCAGCGACAACCTCGCAAGAAGCTCTCTTCCACAAAAGCACGGGCAACGTTCGTGTGCGAGTGTTGGTCTCCCATGGTCTACCGACTCCCCCGGGCGGCCCAAGCGTTACGCCCACGGCCGGGCCCTCGAGCAGGCGCACCCCTGGTGCCTCTCGTAAGGGAAGGCTACGGTCCTCAACCCCTCGTATGGCGGGGAGGGCGCATTTGAAACGCTAAAGGACGAGCCCTGTTCGGGACCTGGCGGGGATCCGCGGATTGGCGAGAGGGATGGGTCTGCCGTTGGTCAGAGGGGACGCACCCCTGGGACGCAGTTTGGCATTAGCGACCGATGGCCCATCTACGACCATGTACTCCGGGAGCGCCAAGGAGGACGCGGGTGGGCTTTGGGGGCAGACTCAATTTCCAGGGTCTGGGCGCCGGGGGTGCAATACCCTTAAGCGCTCATGTCGGTTTCGTCTGCCGCCCGCCTCTGGCCCGGCTCCTAGTGACGGGTGCTGTGAACGTGCGATCGTGCTTGCGGTTGAAGAGTTCAAAGGCTACCGCTGGGGATAACACGCCCGGGGAATTTAGAAACCCCCCCCTCCGCTACAATCTCTGCTTCTGCCGGACTCGGAGGGGAGCCGCCCCGGGGGCGACCGCTCCCTCTCCTCTTCCGCGGCGTGCCGCGCGCTTCGCCGTCAGCAGCGGAGCGAACCTTTTTCTCGGTCCGCAGCTCTTCAGGCGTAGGCGGGCAGCGCTAACAGGGTACACTGGGGACCACTCGACCGCAACCGCTCCTCCGACCGACGAGCATACCTACCGCGGATACGCCACGGTGGGTCTAAGCCTCGTCGCCGCCGCGAGGAGCAGGCGGGAGCCGTCCCTTTTCGTGCTGCGGAAATAAACCGTGGACACAGAGGTGTGTCTGCGCTCTCCGACCGGGCGGGGGGCGATTGGACTTGCCCGAGGGACACTAGGCGAGGCGCTGCCGCGGGAGCCGGAGCTCCGCGCTGGACGCTGCCGCCGCCGCCGCCGCCCCCCACCCACGGTACGGTGGAGTACGCCCGTTCCATACGCTTCGTAGCAAACCTCAGCCGAAGCAGAGAGTCCTACCGCTGTGGCAGGAGCGGGGCCGTGCGAGGACCACACTGGCACCGCGCTACACAACCTTAGGCAGAGGACCACAGCCGCTCACGGGGAGCGGGGGATTGATGCGCGACCAAGACTGAGGCTAAGGAACGCTTTACCATAAACCGGCCGGGGCCAATACCCCTGACCGAGCAAAGTGCCCTGCCCCGCCGGATCGCGCTGTGTCAGATCGATCAAAAGAGCGGAGAGCCGAGACTCTACCGCTGGGAGTTTGTGGAGAACGGCCTGGCTTGCGTCCCGTCCTCCCGCCCTCGACCTCACATGGCTAGCCTCACCCGCCGGGAGCCACCCCATTGGGGACCGTAGGGCGGAGAAGGGGTCTCCGCGTCCGGAATTTACTTGTGGAGAACGGCCTGGCTTACGTCCCGTCCTCCCGCCCTCGACCTCACATGGCTAGCCTCACCCGCCGGGCGCCACCCCATTGGGGACCGTAGGGCGGAGAAGGGGTCTCCGCGTCCGGAATTTACTTGTGGAGAACGGCCTGGCTTACGTCCCGTCCTCCCGCCCTCGACCTCACACGGCTAGCCTCACCCGCCGGGCGCCACCCCATTGGGGACCGTAGGGCGGAGAAGGGGTCTCCGCGTCCGGAATTTACTTGTGGAGAACGGCCTGGCTTACGTCCCGTCCTCCCGCCCTCGACCTCACATGGCTAGCCTCACCCGCCGGGCGCCACCCCATTGGGGACCGTAGGGCGGAGAAGGGGTCTCCGCGTACGGAATTTCTTGTGGAGAACGGCCTGGCTTACGTCCCGTCCTCCCATGGCTAGCCTCACCCGCCGGGCGCCACCCCATTGGGGACCGTAGGGCGGAGAAGGGGTCTCCGCGTCCGGAATTTCTTGTGGAGAACGGCCTGGCTTACGTCCCGTCCTCCCGCCCTCGACCTCACATGGCTAGCCTACCCCGCCGGGCGCCGCTCCATTGGGGATACGGTACGGCAAAGCGCGACGCCGCACGATGCCAACACTTTGTGCAAAAACCTGGCAGAGTCGACCAAAACCTCGCTTCTTTGACCGGTATTTTTGATGCTTTTCTCTGCCGCCGAAGGTGCACTGAGGGTCGGATCGCCCAAAATTTTTACCGGTCGTTTTGGTCTGCGGTTCTTCCGAGAGGTGCCCGCCTGACAGTTCTTTTTCAGCAGCCTCCGAAAGGCCATCCAGCGGGCAAGCCAGGGGTTGGCAGCCGCCGGCGGTGAGCCTTCCCCGGCCGGGGCAGACGGCTCCGACCGCAAAATTTTTTCGACTTTCGCCGAGGCCAAAACCCCATGCACTTTTAAAGCCTGCCCGCAGCGCCGTCTCCTGTCAGACGTCCCTTGCCGCCTGCGGTGGTCCTCGCCCGGCAGAGAGAAGCCGGAGTCGCCCCCTCTCCGGTTCTTTTTCACCATTCCGGAGCTCTGAAATCTGCCGGACACCGAGTGACCGAGGACGCTTCCAGGAGGGCGGCAGCGAGAGGCAGAGTGCCACCGGTCGGGTCGCCGGTTCTCCCACACTTTGAAAATTTTTCGCTTGTTCTGGTGGGATGGAGAGAGAGCGTGGCTTATGCGCCCTCTGCCCCGCGGTCCGCCCTGGCTGGCCTTACGCCGGTGGTTCGCCAGGCCACCGGCACCTTGTACGGCGGGGACGGCGTGGCTTATGCGCCCGTCAACCCACCTACTCGCCCCGGCTAGCCTTTTACCCGGAGGGCGCCACGCTCCGGGTACCAGTGAGCGGCACGAACCCAGTCATACCATGCCGCTCACCTCGCGCCCTCTCCGGCCTCCGCCGCGGAGACCTCCCGCTAGGACCTGCGGGGGGCGATTTCTGCCAAAATCTACAAAGTCCCCGATGGTTAAGGACGTAGACTGTTGAGCGGGACCTACACACTCTTGTAGCCGATGGGGCTCGCCATTTCCCGCAGAAAATGGACCACCTCCCGCAGAGGAACATGAAATGCCCCTTCCCGCGGGACCCGAAGGACCGCTCTGTCCGAGCAGGCCTCCAGGACCACGGCACGCAAAAGCGACTCAGTCCCGCTGGCATTACGGATCTGACTTTGTGCAAAAACCAGGCAGAGTCGACCAAAACCTCCCTTCTTTGACCGGTGTTTTTGTTGCTTTTCTCTGCCGCCGAAGGTGCACTGAGGATCGGATCGCCCAAAATTTTTACCGGTCGTTTTGGTCTGCGGTTCTTCCGAGAGGTGCCCGCCTGACAGTTCTTTTTCAGCAGCCTCCGAAAGGGCATCCAGCGGGCAAGCCAGGGGTTGGCAGCCGCCGGCGGTGAGCCTTCCCCGGCCGGGGCAGACAGCTCCGACCGCAAAATTTTTTCGACTTTCGCCGAGGCCAAAACCCCATGCACTTTTAAAGCCTGCCCGCAGCGCCGTCTCCTGGCAGACGTCCCTTGCCGCCTGCGGTGGTCCTCGCCCGGCAGAGAGAAGCCGGATTCGCCCTCTCACCGGTTCTTTTTCACCATTCCGGAGCTCTGAAATCTGCCGGACACCGAGTGACCGAGGACGCTTCCAGGAGGGCGGCAGCGAGAGGCAGAGTGCCACCGGTCGGGAAGCCGGTTCTCCCACACTTTGAAATTTTTTCGCTTGTTCTGGTGGGATGGAGAGAGAGCGTGGCTTATGCGCCCTCTGCCCCGCGGTACGCCCTTGGCTAGCCTTACGCCGGTGGTTCGCCAGGCCACCGGCACCTTGTACAGCGGGGACGGCGTGGCTTATGCGCCCTCTGCCCCGCGGTACGCCCTTGGCTAGCCTTACGCCGGTGGTTCGCCAGGCCACCGGCACCTTGTACGGCGGGGACGGCGTTGCTTATGCGCCCGTCAATCCACCTACTCGCCCCGGCTAGCCTTTTACCCGGAGGGCGCCACGCTCCGGGTAGCAGTGAGCGGCACGAGCCCAGTCATACCATGCCGCTCACCTCGCACCTTTTCCGGCCTCCGCCGCGGAGACCTCCCGCTCTGTTCTGCGGAGAGCGATTTTGGGCAAAATCTACAAAGTCCCCGATGGTTAAGGACGTAGACTGTTGAGCGGGACCTACACACTCTTGTAGCCGAAGGGGCTCGCCATTTCCCGCAGAAAATGGATCACCTCCCGCAGAGGAACATGAAATGCCCCTTCCCGCGGGACCCGAAGGACCACTCTGTCCGAGCAGGCTTCCAGGACCACGGCACGCAAGAGCGACTCAGTCCCGCTGGCATTACGGATCTGACTTAGTGCAAAAACCTGGCAGAGTCGACCAAAACTCCCCTTCTCTGACCGGTATTTTTGTTGCTTTTCTCTGCCGCCGAAGGTGCACTACGGGTCGGATCGCCCAAAATTTTTACCGGTCGTTTTGGTCTGCGGTTCTTCCGAGAGGTGCCCGCCTGACAGTTCTTTTTCAGCAGCCTCCGAAAGGCCATCCAGCGGGCAAGCCAGGGGTTGGCAGCCGCCGGAGGTGAGCCTTCCCCGGCCGGGGCAGACAGCTCCGACCGCATAATTTTTTCGACTTTCTCCGAGGCCAAAACCCCATGCACTTTTAAAGCCTGCCCGCAGCGCCGTCTCCTGTCAGACGTCCCCGCCGCCTGCGGTGGTCCTCGCCCGGCAGAGAGAAGCCGGAGTCGCCCTCTCTCCGGTTCTTTTTCACCATTCCGGAGCTCTTAAATCTGCCGTACTCCGAGTGACCGAGGACGCTTCCAGGACGGCGGCAGCGAGAGGCAGAGTGCAACCGGTCGGGAAGCCGGTTCTCCCACACTTTGAAAATTTTTCGCTTGTGCTGGTGGGATGGAGAGAGAGCGTGGCTTATGCGCCCTCTGCCCCGCGGTACGCCCTTGGCTAGCCTTACGCCGGTGGTTCGCCAGGCCACCGGCACCTTGTACGGCGGGGACGGCGTTGCTTATGCGCCCGTCATCCCACCTACTCGCCCCGGCTAGCCTTTTACCCGGAGGGCGCCACGCTCCGGGTAGCAGTGAGCGGCACGAGCCCAGTCATACCATGCCGCTCACCTCGCACCTTTTCCGGCCTCCGCCGCGGAGACCTCCCGCTAGGACATGCGGGGGGCGATCTTGACCAAAATCTACAAAGTCCCCGATGGTTAAGGACGTAGACTGTTGAGCGGGACCTACACACTCTTGTAGCCGAAGGGGCTCGCCATTTCCCGCAGAAAATGGATCACCTCCCGCAGAGGAACATGAAATGCCCCTTCCCGCGGGACCCGAAAGGACCGCCCTGTCCGAGCAGGCCTCCAGGACCACGGCACGCAAAAGCGACTCAGTCCCGCTGGCATTACGGATCTGACTTAGTGCAAAAACCTGGCAGAGTCGACCAAAACTCCCCTTCTCTGACCGGTATTTTTGTTGCTTTTCTCTGCCGCCGAAGGTGCACTACGGGTCGGATCGCCCAAAATTTTTACCGGTCGTTTTGGTCTGCGGTTCTTCCGAGAGGTGCCCGCCTGACAGTTCTTTTTCAGAAGCCTCCGAAAGGCCATCCAGCGGGCAAGCCAGGGGTTGGCAGCCGCCGGCGGTGAGCCTTCCCCGGCCGGGGCAGACAGCTCCGACCGCATAATTTTTTCGACTTTTGCCGAGGCCAAAACCCCATGCACTTTTAAAGCCTGCCCGCAGCGCCGTCTCCTGTCAGACGTCCCCGCCGCCTGCGGTGGTCCTCGCCCGGCAGAGAGAAGCCGGAGTCGCCCTCTCTCCGGTTCTTTTTCACCATTCCGGAGCTCTTAAATCTGCCGTACTCCGAGTGACCGAGGACGCTTCCAGGAGGGCGGCAGCGAGAGGCAGAGTGCCACCGGTCGGGAAGCCGGTTCTCCCACACTTTGAAAATATTTCGCTTGTGCTGGTGGGATGGAGAGAGAGCGTGGCTTATGCGCCCTCTGCCCCGCGGTACGCCCTGGCTAGCCTTACGCCGGTGGTTCGCCAGGCCACCGGCACCTTGTACGGCGGGGACGGCGTTGCTTATGCGCCCGTCATCCCACCTACTCGCCCCGGCTAGCCTTTTACCCGGAGGGCGCCACGCTCCGGGTAGCAGTGAGCGGCACGAGCCCAGTCATACCATGCCGCTCACCTCGCACCTTTTCCGGCCTCCGCCGCGGAGACCTCACGCTCTGTTCTGCGGAGAGCGATTTTGGGCAAAATCTACAAAGTCCCCGATGGTTAAGGACGTAGACTGTTGAGCGGGACCTACACACTCTTGTAGCCGAAGGGGCTCGCCATTTCCCGCAGAAAATGGATCACCTCCCGCAGAGGAACATGAAATGCCCCTTCCCGCGGGACCCGAAGGACCGCTCTGTCCGAGCAGGCCTCCAGGACCACGGCACGCAAAAGCGACTCAGTCCCGCTGGCATTACGGATCTGACTTAGTGCAAAAACCTGGCAGAGTCGACCAAAACTCCCCTTCTCTGACCGGTATTTTTGTTGCTTTTCTCTGCCGCCGAAGGTGCACTACGGGTCGGATCGCCCAAAATTTTTACCGGTCGTTTTGGTCTGCGGTTCTTCCGAGAGGTGCCCGCCTGACAGTTCTTTTTCAGCAGCCTCCGAAAGGGCATCCAGCGGGCAAGCCAGGGGTTGGCAGCCGCCGGCGGTGAGCCTTCCCCGGCCGGGGCAGAAAGCTCCGACCGCATAATTTTTTCGACTTTCGCCGAGGCCAAAAGCCCAGGCACTTAGAAAGCCTGCCCGCAGCGCCGCCTCCTGTCAGAGGTCCCCGCCGCCTGCGGTGGTCCTCGCCCGGCAGAGAGAAGCCGGAGTCGCCCTCTCTCCGGTTCTTTTTCACCATTCCGGAGCTCTTAAATCTGCCGTACTCCGAGTGACCGAGGACGCTTCCAGGAGGGCGGCAGAGAGAGGCAGAGTGCCACCGGTCGGGAAGCCGGTTCTCCCACACTTTGAAAATTTTTCGCTTGTGCTGGTGGGATGGAGAGAGAGCGTGGCTTATGCGCCCTCTGCCCCGCGGTACGCCCTGGCTAGCCTTACGCCGGTGGTTCGCCAGGCCACCGGCACCTTGTACGGCGGGGACGGCGTTGCTTATGCGCCCGTCAACCCACCTACTCGCCCCGGCTAGCTTTTTACCCGGAGGGCGCCACGCTCCGGGTAGCAGTGAGCGGCACGAGCCCAGTCATACCATGCCGCTCACCTCGCACCTTTTCCGGCCTCCGCCGCGGAGACCTCACGCTCTGTTCTGCGGAGAGCGATTTTGGGCAAAATCTACAAAGTCCCCGATGGTTAAGGACGTAGACTGTTGAGCGGGACCTACACACTCTTGTAGCCGAAGGGGCTCGCCATTTCCCGCAGAAAATGGATCACCTCCCGCAGAGGAACATGAAATGCCCCTTCCCGCGGGACCCGAAGGACCGCTCTGTCCGAGCAGGCCTCCAGGACCACGGCACGCAAAAGCGACTCAGTCCCGCTGGCATTACGGATCTGACTTAGTGCAAAAACCTGGCAGAGTCGACCAAAACTCCCCTTCTCTGACCGGTATTTTTGCTGCTTTTCTCTGCCGCCGAAGGTGCACTACGTGTCGGATCGCCCAAAATTTTTACCGGTCGTTTTGGTCTGCGGTTCTTCCGAGAGGTGCCCGCCTGACAGTTCTTTTTCAGCAGCCTCCGAAAGGGCATCCAGCGGGCAAGCCAGGGGTTGGCAGCCGCCGGCGGTGAGCCTTCCCCGGCCGGGGCAGACAGCTCCGACCGCATAATTTTTTCGAACTTCTCCGAGGTCAAAATCCCAGGCACTCCGACGGAAGGTCCGCCGCGCGTCTCCCGTCTGACGTCCCCGCCGCTCGCGGTGGTCCTCGCCCGGCAGGGAGCTGCCGGATTCGCCCTCTTACCGGTTCTTTTTCACCTTTCCGGAGCTCTGATATCTGCCGCACACACAGTGACCGAGGACGCTTCCAGGAGGGCGGCAGCGAGAGGCAGAGTGCCACCGGGCGGGTCCTCGGTTCTCCCACACTTAGAAAATTTTTGCGCTTGTGCTGGTGCGAGGACGTAGGTCTTTCGACCGGGGCAAGCCTGGAGGGCGGTAGCCGGGATTGGCGCCCTATTCCCGGCTAGCTCTCGGAGGCTTCACCCGGTTGGAGGTTGGAGCTCCGACTTCCATGGGCATGTTCCTCACCGGGACCTACGACCAAGTGTGGCCGAGGGACAGTGACACATTCCCGGGTAGCCTGAGTGGCTGCTCCCGCTGAGCTACTTCCATGGGCACTATTCCTCCCCGGGACTTGCCGCCAAGTCTTGGCCGGGGGACAGTGACACATTCCCGGGTAGCCTGAGTGGCTTCTCCCGCTGAGCTCTTACTTCCATGGGCATGTTCCTCACCGGGACCAACTACCAAGTGTGGCCGGGTTTCGAGCTCCAAACTCGGCTTGCACTTGGTCGCTTGGGGGGTCCCCTCCGCTCCGGGAAGGGCGCCCTCCAGCGGGCAGACGAGGGTACTTCTAGTCTGCCCGAGCTCCATGGGGCCCCTCTCGCCCCTAGGCTCCCCGCCCAGGGTTCCAGGGTCCCGGATAAAGCCACCCTGCCGAGTTCGGTATAGGGTACCGGGCCTGGCTGGAATCACGCCGGGATCGGTGAGACCTCCTCGGCCGCGGCTCAGCCTCCAAACTCCCTTTCGCGGTTCTCTTCCCTTCAACTTCCATGGGCATGTTCCACACCGGGACCTCCGACCAAGTGTGGCCGGGGAACAGTCACCCATGCCCGGGTAGCCTCAGCGGCTGCTCCCGCTGAGGTCAACTTGGAGGTTGGAGCTCCGACTTCCATGGGCACTATTCCTCCCCGGGACCTGCCGCCAAGTCTGGCCGGGGGACAGTGACACATTCCCGGGTAGCCCTGAGCGGCTGCTCCCGCTGAACTCTTACTTCCATGGGCATGTTCCTCATCAGGAACCAACGACCAAGTGTGGCCCAGGGACAGTGACACATTCCCGGTTAGCCTGAGTGGCTGCTCCCGCTGAGCTACTTCCATGAGCACTATTCCTCCCCGGGACCTGCCGCCAAGTCCGGCCGGGGGACAGTGACACATTCCCGGGTAGCCTGAGCGGCTGCTCCCGCTGAGCTACTTCCATGGGCACTATTCCTCCCCGGGACTTGCCGCCAAGTCTTGGCCGGGGGACAGTGACACATTGCCGGGTAGCCTGAGTGGCTGCTCCCGCTGAGCTCTTACTTCCATGGGCATGTTCCTCACCGGGACATACTACCAAGTGTGGCCGGGTTTCGAGCTCCAAACTCGGCTTGCACTTGGTCGCTTGGGGGTCCCCTCCGCTCCGGGAAGGGCGCCCTCCAGCGGGCAGACGAGGGTACTTCTAGTCTGCCCGAGCTCCATGGGGCCCCTCTCGCCCCTAGGCTCCCCGCCCAGGGTTCCAGGGTCCCGGATACAGCCACCCTGCCGAGTTCGGTATAGGGTACCGGGCCTGGCTGGAATCACGCCGGGATCGGTGAGACCTCCTCGGCCGCGGCTCAGCCTCCAAACTCCCTTTCGCGGTTCTCTTCCCTTCAACTTCCATGGGCATGTTCCACACCGGGACCTCCGACCAAGTGTGGCCGGGGAACAGTCACCCATGCCCGGGTAGCCTCAGCGGCTGCTCCCGCTGAGGTCAACTTGGAGGTTGGAGCTCCGACTTCCATGGGCACTATTCCTCCCCGGGACCTGCCGCCAAGTCTGGCCGGGGGACAGTGACACATTCCCGGGTAGCCCTGAGCGGCTGCTCCCGCTGAACTCTTACTTCCATGGGCATGTTCCTCATCAGGAACCAACGACCAAGTGTGGCCCAGGGACAGTGACACATTCCCGGTTAGCCTGAGTGGCTGCTCCCGCTGAGCTACTTCCATGAGCACTATTCCTCCCCGGGACCTGCCGCCAAGTCTGGCCGGGGGACAGTGACACATTCCCGGGTAGCCTGAGCGGCTGCTCCCGCTGAGCTACTTCCATGGGCACTATTCCTCCCCGGGACTTGCCGCCAAGTCTTGGCCGGGGGACAGTGACACATTGCCGGGTAGCCTGAGTGGCTGCTCCCGCTGAGCTCTTACTTCCATGGGCATGTTCCTCACCGGGACATACTACCAAGTGTGGCCGGGTTTCGAGCTCCAAACTCGGCTTGCACTTGGTCGCTTGGGGGTCCCCTCCGCTCCGGGAAGGGCGCCCTCCAGCGGGCAGACGAGGGTACTTCTAGTCTGCCCGAGCTCCATGGGGCCCCTCTCGCCCCTAGGCTCCCCGCCCAGGGTTCCAGGGTCCCGGATACAGCCACCCTGCCGAGTTCGGTATAGGGTACCGGGCCTGGCTGGAATCACGCCGGGATCGGTGAGACCTCCTCGGCCGCGGCTCAGCCTCCAAACTCCCTTTCGCGGTTCTCTTCCCTTCAACTTCCATGGGCATGTTCCACACCGGGACCTCCGACCAAGTGTGGCCGGGGAACAGTCACCCATGCCCGGGTAGCCTCAGCGGCTGCTCCCGCTGAGGTCAACTTGGAGGTTGGAGCTCCGACTTCCATGGGCACTATTCCTCCCCGGGACCTGCCGCCAAGTCTGGCCGGGGGACAGTGACACATTCCCGGGTAGCTTGAGCGGCTTCTCCCGCTGAACTCTTACTTCCATGGGCATGTTCCTCATCAGGAACCAACGACCAAGTGTGGCCCAGGGACAGTGACACATTCCCGGGTAGCCTCAGCAGCTGCTCCCGCTGAGCTACTTCCATGAGCACTATTCCTCCCCGGGACCTGCCGCCAAGTCTGGCCGGGGGACAGTGACACATTCCCGGGTAGCCTGAGCGGCTGCTCCCGCTGGGCTACTTCCATGGGCACTATTCCTCCCCGGGACCTGCCGCCAAGTCTGGCCGGGGGACAGTGACACATTCCCGGGTAGCCTGAGTGGCTGCTCCCGCTGAGCTCTTACTTCCATGGGCATGTTCCTCACCGGGACATACTACCAAGTGTGGCCGGGTTTCGAGCTCCAAACTCGGCTTGCACTTGGTCGCTTGGGGGGTCCCCTCCGCTCCGGGAAGGGCGCCCTCCAGCGGGCAGACGAGGGTACTTCTAGTCTGCCCGAGCTCCATGGGGCCCCTCTCGCCCCTAGGCTCCCCGCCCAGGGTTCCAGGGTCCCGGATACAGCCACCCTGTCGAGTTCGGTATAGGGTACCGGGCCTGGCTGGAATCACGCCGGGATCGGTGAGACCTCCTCGGCCGCGGCTCAGCCTCCAAACTCCCTTTCGCGGTTCTCTTCCCTTCAACTTCCATGGGCATGTTCCACACCGGGACCTCCGACCAAGTGTGGCCGGGGAACAGTCACCCAGGCCCGGGTAGCCTCAGCGGCTGCTCCCGCTGAGGTCAACTTGGAGGTTGGAGCTCCGACTTCCATGGGCACTATTCCTCCCCGGGACCTGCCGCCAAGTCTGGCCGGGGGACAGTGACACATTCCCGGGTAGCCTGAGCGGCTGCTCCCGCTGAACTCTTTAGTTCCATGGGCATGTTCCTCATCAGGAATCAACGACCAAGTGTGGCCGAGGGACAGTGACACATTCCCGGGTAGCCTCAGCAGCTGCTCCCGCTGAGCTACTTCCATGAGCACTATTCCTCCCCGGGACCTGCCGCCAAGTCTGGCCGGGGGACAGTGACACATTCCCGGGTAGCCTGAGTGGCTGCTCCCGCTGAGCTACTTCCATGGGAACTATTCCTCCCCGGGACTTGCCGCCAAGTCTTGGCCGGGGGACAGTGACACATTCCCGGGTAGCCTGAGTGGCTGCTCCCGCTGAGCTACTTCCATGGGAACTATTCCTCCCCGGGACTTGCCGCCAAGTCTTGGCCGGGGGACAGTGACACATTCCCGTGTAGCCTGAGTGGCTGCTCCCGCTGAGCTCTTACTTCCATGGGCATGTTCCTCACCGGGACATACTACCAAGTGTGGCCGGGTTTCGAGCTCCAAACTCGGCTTGCACTTGGTCGCTTGGGGGGTCCCCTCCGCTCCGGGAAGGGCGCCCTCCAGCGGGCAGACGAGGGTACTTCTAGTCTGCCCGAGCTCCATGGGGCCCCTCTCGCCCCTAGGCTCCCGGCCCAGGGTTCCAGGGTCGCGGATCCAGCCACCATGCGGAGTTCGGTTTGGGTACCGGGCCTGGCAGAAATCACGCCGGGATCGGTGAGCCCTCCTCGGCCGCGGCTTCGCGCAAAAACTCCCTTTCGCGGTTCTCTTCACTTCAACTTCCATGGACACGTTCCACACTTGGACCTACGACCAAGTGTGCCCGGGGAACAGTAACCCATGCCCGGGCAGCCTCAGCAAGTGCTCCGGCTGAGGTCAGTTTGGAGGTTTGAGCTCCGACTTCCATGGCCATGTTCCTCACCGGGACCTACGACCAAGCGTGGCCGGGTTTCGAGCTCCAAACTCGGCTTGCACTTGGTGGCCAAGGGGGTCCCCTCCGCTCCGGGAAGGGCGCCCTCCAGCGGGCAGACGAGGTTACTTCTAGTCTGCCCGAGCTCCATGGGGCATTATTCCTCCCCGGGACTTGCCGCCAAGTCTGGCCGGGGGACAGTGACACTTGGCCGGGTAGGCGAAGTGGCTTCTCCCGCTGACTTGCCCCTTTGGAAGTAGGAGCTCCTACTTCCATGGGCATTATTCCTCCCCGGGACTTGCCGCCAAGTCTGGCCGGGGGACAGTGACACTTGGCCGGGTAGGCGAAGTGGCTTCTCCCGCTGACTTGCCCCTTTGGAAGTAGGAGCTCCTACTTCCATGGGCATTATTCCTCCCCGGGACTTGCCGCCAAGTCTGGCCGGGGGACAGTGACACTTGGCCGGGTAGGCGAAGTGGCTTCTCCCGCTGACTTGCCCCTTTGGAAGTAGGAGCTCTTACTTCCATGGGCATTATACCTCTCGAAGACTTAGAGCCAAGTGAGCTCCTACTTCCATGGGCATTATTCCTCCCCGGGACTTGCCGCCAAGTCTGGCCGGGGGACAGTGACACTTGGCCGGGTAGGCGAAGTGGCTTCTCCCGCTGACTTGCCCCTTTGGAAGTAGGAGCTCTTACTTCCATGGGCATTATACCTCTCGAAGACGTAGAGCCAAGTGAGCTCCTACTTCCATGGGCATTATTCCTCCCCGGGACTTGCCGCCAAGTCTGGCCGGGGGACAGTGACACTTGGCCGGGTAGGCCAAGTGGCTTCTCCCGCTGACTTGCCCCTTTGGAAGTAGGAGCTCCTACTTCCATGGGCATTATTCCTCCCCGGGACTTGCCGCCAAGTCTGGCCGGGGGACAGTGACACTTGGCCGGGTAGGCGAAGTGGCTTCTCCCGCTGACTTGCCCCTTTGGAAGTAGGAGCTCCTACTTCCATGGGCATTATTCCTCCCCGGGACTTGCCGCCAAGTCTGGCCGGGGGACAGTGACACTTGGCCGGGTAGGCGAAGTGGCTTCTCCCGCTGACTTGCCCCTTTGGAAGTAGGAGCTCTTACTTCCATGGGCATTATACCTCTCGAAGACTTAGAGCCAAGTGAGCTCCTACTTCCATGGGCATTATTCCTCCCCGGGACTTGCCGCCAAGTCTGGCCGGGGGACAGTGACACTTGGCCGGGTAGGCGAAGTGGCTTCTCCCGCTGACTTGCCCCTTTGGAAGTAGGAGCTCCTACTTCCATGGGCATTATTCCTCCCCGGGACTTGCCGCCAAGTCTGGCCGGGGGACAGTGACACTTGGCCGGGTAGGCGAAGTGTCTTCTCCCGCTGACTTGCCCCTTTGGAAGTAGGAGCTCCTACTTCCATGGGCATTATTCCTCCCCGGGACTTGCCGCCAAGTCTGGCCGGGGGACAGTGACACTTGGCCGGGTAGGCGAAGTGGCTTCTCCCGCTGACTTGCCCCTTTGGAAGTAGGAGCTCCTACTTCCATGGGCATTATTCCTCCCCGGGACTTGCCGCCAAGTCTGGCCGGGGGACAGTGACACTTGGCCGGGTAGGCGAAGTGGCTTCTCCCGCTTACTTGCCCCTTTGGAAGTAGGAGCTCCTACTTCCATGGGCATTATTCCTCCCCGGGACTTGCCGCCAAGTCTGGCCGGGGGACAGTGACACTTGGCCGGGTAGGCGAAGTGGCTTCTCCCGCTGACTTGCCCCTTTGGAAGTAGGAGCTCTTACTTCCATGGGCATTATACCTCTCGAAGACTTAGAGCCAAGTGAGCTCCTACTTCCATGGGCATTATTCCTCCCCGGGACTTGCCGCCAAGTCTGGCCGGGGGACAGTGACAATTGGCCGGGTAGGCGAAGTGGCTTCTCCCGCTGACTTGCCCCTTTGGAAGTAGGAGCTCCTACTTCCATGGGCATTATTCCTCCCCGGGACTTGCCGCCAAGTCTGGCCGGGGGACAGTGACATGTGGCCGGATAGGCCAAGTGGCTTCTCCCGCTGACTTGCCCCTTTGGAAGTAGGAGCTCCTACTTCCATGGGCATTATTCCTCCCCGGGACCTACAGCCAAGAGTGGCCGGGGGACAGTGACACTTGGCCGGGTAGGCGAAGTGGCTTCTCCCGCTGACTTGCCCCTTTGGAAGTAGGAGCTCCTACTTCCATGGGCATTATTCCTCCCCGGGACTTGCCGCCAAGTCTGGCCGGGGGACAGCGACATGTGGCCGGATAGGCCAAGTGGCTTCTCCCGCTGACTTGCCCCTTTGGAAGTAGGAGCTCCTACTTCCATGGGCATTATTCCTCCCCGGGACCTACAGCCAAGAGTGGCCGGGGGACAGTGACACTTGGCCGGGTAGGCCAAGTGGCTTCTCCCGCTGACTTGCCCCTTTGGAAGTAGGAGCTCCTACTTCCATGGGCATTATTCCTCCCCGGGACTTGCCGCCAAGTCTGGCCGGGGGACAGTGACACTTGGCCGGGTAGGCGAAGTGGCTTCTCCCGCTGACTTGCCCCTTTGGAAGTAGGAGCTCCTACTTCCATGGGCATTATTCCTCCCCGGGACCTACTGCCAAGTGTGGCCGGGGGACAGTGACATGTGGCCGGATAGGCCAAGTGGCTTCTCCCGCTGACTTGCCCCTTTGGAAGTAGGAGCTCCTACTTCCATGGGCATTATTCCTCCCCGGGACTTGCCGCCAAGTCTGGCCGGGGGACAGTGACACTTGGCCGGGTAGGCGAAGTGGCTTCTCCCGCTGACTTGCCCCTTTGGAAGTTGGAGCTCTTACTTCCATGGGCATTATACCTCTCGAAGACTTAGAGCCAAGTGAGCTCCTACTTCCATGGGCATTATTCCTCCCCGGGACTTGCCGCCAAGTCTGGCCGGGGGACAGTGACACTTGGCCGGGTAGGCGAAGTGGCTTCTCCCGCTGACTTGCCCCTTTGGAAGTAGGAGCTCCTACTTCCATGGGCATTATTCCTCCCCGGGACCTACTGCCAAGTGTGGCCGGGGGACAGTGACATGTGGCCGTATAGGCCAAGTGGCTTCTCCCGCTGACTTGCCCCTTTGGAAGTAGGAGCTCCTACTTCCATGGGCATTATTCCTCCCCGGGACTTGCCGCCAAGTCTGGCCGGGGGACAGTGACACTCGGCCGGGTAGGCGAAGTGGCTTCTCCCGCTGACTTGCCCCTTTGGAAGTAGGAGCTCCTACTTCCATGGGCATTATTCCTCCCCGGGACCTACTGCCAAGTGTGGCCGGGGAACAGTGACTCTTGGCCGGATAGGCCAAGTGGCTTCTCCCGCTGACTGGCCCTTTTGGAAGTAGGAGCTCCTACTTCCATGGGCATTATTCCTCCCCGGGACCTACAGCCAAGTGTGGCCGGGGAACAGTGACTCTTTGCCGGATAGGCCAAGTGGCTTCTCCCGCTGACTTGCCCCTTTGGAAGTAGGAGCTCCTACTTCCATGGGCATTATTCCTCCCCGGGACCTACAGCCAAGTGTGGCCGGGGAACAGTGACTCTTGGCCGGATAGGCCAAGTGGCTTCTCCCGCTGACTTGCCCCTTTGGAAGTAGGAGCTCTTACTTCCATGGGCAGTATACCTCTCGGGGACTTAGAGCCAAGTGTCTTCACCCTTTGGAGGTAGTAGCTCCTACTTCCATGTGCATTATTCCTCCCCGGGACATACTGCCAAGTGTGGCCGGGGAACAGTGACTCTTGGCCGGATAGGCCAAGTGGCTTCTCCCGCTGACTTGCCCCTATGGAAGTAGGAGCTCTTACTTCCATGGGCATTATTCCTCCCCGGGACCTACTGCCAAGTGTGGCCGGGGAACAGTGACTCTTGGCCGGATAGGCCAAGTGGCTTCTCCCGCTGACTTGCCCCTTTGGAAGTAGGAGCTCCCACTTCCATGGGCATTATTCCTCCCCGGGACCTACTGCCAAGTGTGGCCGGGGAACAGTGACTCTTGGCCGGATAGGCCAAGTGGCTTCTCCCGCTGACTTGCCCCTTTGGAGGTAGTAGCTCCTACTTCCATGGGCATTATTCCTCCCCGGGACCTACTGCCAAGTGTGGCCGGGGAACAGTGACTCTTGGCCGGATAGGCCAAGTGGCTTCTCCCGCTGACTTGCCCCTTTGGAAGTAGGAGCTCCTACTTCCATGGGCATTATTCCTCCCCGGGACCTACTGCCAAGTGTGGCCGGGGGACAGTGACATGTGGCCGGATAGGCCAAGTGGCTTCTCCCGCTGACTTGCCCCTTTGGAAGTAGGAGCTCCTACTTCCATGGGCATTATTCCTCCCCGGGACCTACAGCCAAGAGTGGCCGGGGGACAGTGACACTTGGCCGGGTAGGCGAGGTGGCTTCTCCCGCTGACTTGACCCTTTGGAAGTAGGAGCTCCTACTTCCATGGGCATTATTCCTCCCCGGGACTTGCCGCCAAGTCTGGCCGGGGGACAGTGACATGTGGCCGGATAGGCCAAGTGGCTTCTCCCGCTGACTTGCCCCTTTGGAAGTAGGAGCTCCTACTTCCATGGGCATTATTCCTCCCGGGGACTTGCCGCCAAGTCTGGCCGGGGGACAGTGACACTCGGCCGGGTAGGCGAAGTGGCTTCTCCCGCTGACTTGCCCCTTTGGAAGTAGGAGCTCCTACTTCCATGGGCATTATTCCTCCCCGGGACCTACTGCCAAGTGTGGCCGGGGGACAGTGACACTTGGCCGGGTAGGCGAAGTGGCTTCTCCCGCTGACTTGACCCTTTGGAAGTAGGAGCTCCTACTTCCATGGGCATTATTCCTCCCCGGGACCTCCTGCCAAGTGTGGCCGGGGAACAGTGACTCTTGGCCGGATAGGCCAAGTGGCTTCTCCCGCTGACTTGCCCCTTTGGAAGTAGGAGCTCCTACTTCCATGGGCATTATTCCTCCCCGGGACCTACAGCCAAGTGTGGCCGGGGAACAGTGACTCTTTGCCGGATAGGCCAAGTGGCTTCTCCCGCTGACTTGCCCCTTTGGAAGTAGGAGCTCCTACTTCCATGGGCATTATTCCTCCCCTCGACCTACAGCCAAGTGTGGCCGGGGAACAGTGACTCTTTGCCGGATAGGCCAAGTGGCTTCTCCCGCTGACTTGCCCCTTTGGAGGTAGTAGCTCCTACTTCCATGGGCATTATTCCTCCCCGGGACATACTGCCAAGTGTGGCCGGGGAACAGTGACTCTTTGCCGGATAGGCCAAGTGGCTTCTCCCGCTGACTTGCCCCTTTGGAGGTAGTAGCTCCTACTTCCATGGGCATTATTCCTCCCCGGGACCTACAGCCAAGAGTGGCCGGGGAACAGTGACTCTTGGCCGGATAGGCCAAGTGGCTTCTCCCGCTGACTTGCCCCTTTGGAAGTAGGAGCTCCTACTTCCATGGGCATTATTCCTCCCCGGGACCTACTGCCAAGTGTGGCCGGGGAACAGTGACTCTTGGCCGGATAGGCCAAGTGGCTTCTCCCGCTGACTTGCCCCTATGGAAGTAGGAGCTCTTACTTCCATGGGCAGTATACCACTCGGGGACTTAGAGCCAAGTGTCTTCACCCTTTGGAGGTAGTAGCTCCTACTTCCATGGGCATTATTCCTCCCCGGGACATACTGCAAATTGTGGCCGGGGAACAGTGACTCTTGGCCGGATAAGCCAAGTGGCTTCTCCCGCTGACTTGCCCCTTTGAAGGTAGTAGCTCCTACTTCCATGGGCATTATTCCTCCCCGGGACCTACAGCCAAGAGTGGCCGGGGAACAGTGACTCTTGGCCGGATAGGCCAAGTGGCTTCTCCCGCTGACTTGCCCCTTTGGAAGTAGGAGCTCTCACTTCCATGGGCAGTATACCTCTCGGGGACTTAGAGCCAAGTGTCTTCGCCCTTTGGAGGTAGGAGCTCTTACTTCCATGGGCATTATTCCTCTCCGGGACTTACAGCCAAGTGTGGCCGGGGAACAGTGACACTTGGCCGGGTAGGCCAAGTGGCTGCTCCCGCTGACTTGCCCCTTTTGAAGTAGGAGCTCCTACTTCCATGGGCATTATTCCACCCCGGGACCTACAGCCAAGTGTGGACGGGGGACAGTGACATGTGGCCGGATAGGCCAAGTGGCTTCTCCCGCTGACTTGCCCCTTTGGAAGTAGGAGCTCCTACTTCCATGGGCATTATTCCTCCCCGGGACCTACTGCCAAGTGTGGCCGGGGAACAGTGACTCTTGGCCGGGTAGGCCAAGTGGCTTCTCCCGCTGACTTGCCCCTTTGGAAGTAGGAGCTCCTACTTCCATGGGCATTATTCCTCTCCGGGACCTACTGCCAAGTGTGGCCGGGGAACAGTGACTCTTGGCCGGATAGGCCAAGTGGCTTCTCCCGCTGACTTGCCCCTTTGGAAGTAGGAGCTCTTACTCCCATGGGCAGTATACCTCTCGGGGACTTAGAGCCAAGTGTCTTCACCCTTTGGAGGTAGTAGCTCCTACTTCCATGGGCATTATTCCTCCCCGGGACCTACTGCCAAGTGTGGCCGGGGAACAGTGACTCTTGGCCGGATAGGCCAAGTGGCTCTTCTCCCGCTGACTTGCCCCTTTGGAAGTAGGAGCTCCTACTTCCATGGGCATTATTCCTCCCCGGGACCTACAGCCAAGTGTGGCCGGGGAACAGTGACTCTTGGCCGGATAGGCCAAGTGGCTTCTCCCGCTGACTTGCCCCTTTGGAAGTAGGAGCTCTTACTTCCATGGGCATTATACCTCTCGGGGACTTAGAGCCAAGTGTCTTCACCCTTTGGAGGTAGGAGCTCCTACTTCCATGGGCATTATTCCTCCCCGGGACCTACTGCCAAGTGTGGCCGGGGAACAGTGACTCTTGGCCGGATAGGCCAAGTGGCTTCTCCCGCTGACTTGCCCCTATTGAAGTAGGAGCTCTTACTTCCATGGGCATTATTCCTCCCCGGGACCTACTGCCAAGTGTGGCCGGGGAACAGTGACTCTTGGCCGGATAGGCCAAGTGGCTTCTCCCGCTGACTTGCCCCTTTGGAAGTAGGAGCTCTTACTTCCATGGGCATTATTCCTCCCCGGGACCTACTGCCAAGTGTGGCCGGGGAACAGTGACTCTTGGCCGGATAGGCCAAGTGGCTTCTCCCGCCGACTTGCCCCTTTGGAAGTAGGAGCTCCCACTTCCATGGGCATTATTCCTCCCCGGGACATACTGCCAAGTGTGGCCGGGGAACAGTGACTCTTGGCCGGATAGTCCAAGTGGCTTCTCCCGCTGACTTGCCCCTTTGGAAGTAGGAGCTCCTACTTCCATGGGCATTATTCCTCCCCGGGACCTACAGCCAAGAGTGGCCGGGGGACAGTGACATGTGGCCGGATAGGCCAAGTGGCTTCTCCCGCTGACTTGCCCCTTTGGAAGTAGGAGCTCCTACTTCCATGGGCATTATTCCTCCCCGGGACCTACTGCCAAGTGTGGCCGGGGAACAGTGACTCTTGGCCGGATAGGCCAAGTGGCTTCTCCCGCTGACTTGCCCCTATGGAAGTAGGAGCTCTTACTTCCATGGGCATTATTCCTCCCCGGGACCTACTGCCAAGTGTGGCCGGGGAACAGTGACTCTTGGCCGGATAGGCCAAGTGGCTTCTCCCGCTGACTTGCCCCTTTGGAAGTAGGAGCTCTCACTTCCATGGGCAGTATACCTCTCGGGGACTTAGAGCCAAGTGTCTTCACCCTTTGGAGGTAGGAGCTCTTACTTCCATGGGCATTATTCCTCTCCGGGACCTACAGCCAAGTGTGGCCGGGGAACAGTGACACTTGGCCGGATAGGCCAAGTGGCTGCTCCCGCTGACTTGCCCCTTTGGAAGTAGGAGCTCCTACTTCCATGGGCATTATTCCACCCCGGGACCTACAGCCAAGTGTGGCCGGGGGACAGTGACATGTGGCCGGATAGGCCAAGTGGCTTCTCCCGCTGACTTGCCCCTTTGGAAGTAGGAGCTCCTACTTCCATGGGCATTATTCCTCCCCGGGACCTACTGCCAAGTGTGGCCGGGGAACAGTGACTCTTGGCCGGGTAGGCCAAGTGGCTTCTCCCGCTGACTTGCCCCTTTGGAAGTAGGAGCTCCTACTTCCATGGGCATTATTCCTCCCCGGGACCTACTGCCAAGTGTGGCCGGGGAACAGTGACTCTTGGCCGGGTAGGCCAAGTGGCTTCTCCCGCTGACTTGCCCCTTTGGAAGTAGGAGCTCTTACTCCCATGGGCAGTATACCTCTCGGGGACTTAGAGCCAAGTGTCTTCACCCTTTGGAGGTAGTAGCTCCTACTTCCATGGGCATTATTCCTCCCCGGGACCTACTGCCAAGTGTAGCCGGGGAACAGTGACTCTTGGCCGGATAGAACTAGTGGCTTCTCCCGCTGACTTGCCCCTTTGGAAGTAGGAGCTCCTACTTCCATGGGCATTATTCCTCCCCGGGACCTACTGCCAAGAGTGGCCGGGGAACAGTGACTCTTGGCCGGATAGGCCAAGTGGCTTCTCCCGCTGACTTGCCCCTTTGGAAGTAGGAGCTCCTACTTCCATGGGCATTATTCCTCCCCGGGACCTACTGCCAAGTAAGGCCGGGGAACAGTGACTCTTGGCCGGATAGAACTAGTGGCTTCTTCCGCTGACTTGCCCCTTTGGAAGTAGGAGCTCCTACTTCCATGGGCATTATTCCTCCCCGGGACCTACAGCCAAGCTTGGCCGGGGGACAGTGACATGTGGCCGGATAGGCCAAGTGGCTTCTCCCGCTGACTTGCCCCTTTGGAGGTAGGAGCTCTTACTTCCATGGGCATTATTCCTCTCCGGGACCTACAGCCAAGTGTGGCCGGGGAACAGTGAAACTTGGCCGAATAGGCCAAGTGGCTGCTCCCGCTGACTTGCCCCTTTGGAAGTAGGAGCTCCTACTTCCATGGGCATTATTCCTCCCCGGGACCTATAGCCAAGTGTGGCCGGGGGACGGTGACATGTGGCCGGATAGGCCGAGCGGCTTCTCCCGCTGACGTCATCGCTTTGGAAGTAGGAGCTCCTACTTCCATGGGCTTGTTCCTCCCCGGGACTTGCCGCCAAGTCTGGCCGGGGGACAGTGACATGTGGCCGGATAGGCCAACTGGCTGCTCCCGCTGAGCCCCTACTTCCATGGGCTTGTTCGTCCCCCGGGACTTGCCGCCAAGTCTGGCCGGGGAACAGTGACATGCCGCCGGATACGGCCGAGCGGCTGCTCCCGCTGACGTCATCGCTTTGGAAGTAGGAGCTCCTACTTCCATGGGCTTGTTCCTCCCCGGGACTTGCCGCCAAGTCTGGCCGGGGGACAGTGACATGTGGCCGGATAGGCCAACTGGCTGCTCCCGCTGAGCCCCTACTTCCATGGGCTTGTTCGTCCCCGGGACTTGCCGCCAAGTCTGGCCGGGGAACAGTGACATGCCGCCGGATACGGCCGAGCGGCTGCTCCCGCTGACGTCATCACTTTGGAAGTCGGAGCTCCTACTTCCATGGGCTTGTTCCTCCCCGGGACTTGCCGCCAAGTCTGGCCGGGGGACAGTGACATGTGGCCGGATAGGCCAACTGGCTGCTCCCGCTGAGCCCCTACTTCCATGGGCTTGTTCGTCCCCGGGACTTGCCGCCAAGTCTGGCCGGGGAACAGTGACATGCCGCCGGATACGGCCGAGCGGCTGCTCCCGCTGACGTCATCACTTTGGAAGTCGGAGCTCCTACTTCCATGGGCTTGTTCCTCCCCGGGACTTGCCGCCAAGTCTGGCCGGGGGACAGTGACATGTGGCCGGATAGGCCAACTGGCTGCTCCCGCTGAGCCCCTACTTCCATGGGCTTGTTCGTCCCCGGGACTTGCCGCCAAGTCTGGCCGGGGAACAGTGACATGCCGCCGGATACGGCCGAGCGGCTGCTCCCGCTGACGTCATCACTTTGGAAGTCGGAGCTCCTACTTCCATGGGCTTGTTCCTCCCCGGGACTTGCCGCCAAGTCTGGCCGGGGGACAGTGACATGTGGCCGGATAGGCCAACTGGCTGCTCCCGCTGAGCCCCTACTTCCATGGGCTTGTTCGTCCCCGGGACTTGCCGCCAAGTCTGGCCGGGGAACAGTGACATGCCGCCGGATACGGCCGAGCGGCTGCTCCCGCTGACGTCATCACTTTGGAAGTCGGAGCTCCTACTTCCATGGGCTTGTTCCTCCCCGGGACTTGCCGCCAAGTCTGGCCGGGGGACAGTGACATGTGGCCGGATAGGCCAACTGGCTGCTCCCGCTGAGCCCCTACTTCCATGGGCTTGTTCGTCCCCGGGACTTGCCGCCAAGTCTGGCCGGGGAACAGTGACATGCCGCCGGATACGGCCGAGCGGCTGCTCCCGCTGACGTCATCACTTTGGAAGTCGGAGCTCCTACTTCCATGGGCTTGTTCCTCCCCGGGACTTGCCGCCAAGTCTGGCCGGGGGACAGTGACATGTGGCCGGATAGGCCAACTGGCTGCTCCCGCTGAGCCCCTACTTCCATGGGCTTGTTCGTCCCCGGGACTTGCCGCCAAGTCTGGCCGGGGAACAGTGACATGCCGCCGGATACGGCCGAGCGGCTGCTCCCGCTGACGTCATCACTTTGGAAGTCGGAGCTCCTACTTCCATGGGCTTGTTCCTCCCCGGGACTTGCCGCCAAGTCTGGCCGGGGGACAGTGACATGTGGCCGGATAGGCCAACTGGCTGCTCCCGCTGAGCCCCTACTTCCATGGGCTTGTTCGTCCCCGGGACTTGCCGCCAAGTCTGGCCGGGGAACAGTGACATGCCGCCGGATACGGCCGAGCGGCTGCTCCCGCTGACGTCATCACTTCGGAAGTCCATGCACGGGGCAAGGCTCGCACTCCAGGCGAGAACCAGCTCTGCGGGGCCGGCGGCGCGTGCTTGGCTGAACCCCCGTGACCAACGGGGGCTAGACGTCGGAGGCATGCCCGCAGAGGTGCACCCCTCGCCGGCCACACTCTCTGACATCCTCCGGCCTCTGCTCCGCGCCTACGTTCTACGCGGCTTATGTCTGCCACTGCACGGCACTCTATGTATGCTCTGCATCACTCGCCGCCCTTGCCCAATGATCCATGACTTTATGCTTTGTGTGCTGCCCGCGGGCCTGCTGGCTCTCGCCAATGACGGAGGCACACTGCTCTCTCCGGCTCTCGCTCTCGGGGCATGCCGGCACACGCGCGCCCCCTTCACCGGCCACTACTGCGCTCGCTACACGGCTACACGCAGCGAAGCCCCCTGCTCCTCCATCAGGCAGCTCCACTGCCGTCTGGGCACCTTCCGATAACCCACCAGACTTAAGCCCGCCCCCCGAGCATTAAGCCCGCCCCCCGAGCATTAAGCCCGCCCCCGAAAATTAAGCCCACCCCCGAAAATTAAGCCCACCGACGAGTAATGCACCCCTCGAGGTTTATTAGAGAAGGTGGGGGGGGGGGGGGGCGCCGCCGGCGGCGCGCAGAGGTCCGCTCCGACGCTCTCTTAGCCAGCGAGAGAATACCTTAGTTCAAGACGAAGTTGTCCAAACACCCCCCCCCCCCACGCGGC
>NW_027285366.1:0-5000 GCF_040894005.1 Engystomops pustulosus | reverse complement strand
CGGCCCCGCTCCTAGCACGCTGGCAAGCAATGGAGTCTTCCCCGCGGCAGCCACCGCCCTCGCCCTAGCCTCGCCGTCGGTCGATGAAGAACGTCGTTCGCCCTCCTCTGGCTCGGGATTTGGAAACGGCCTGGCCTTCGCCTACTCCGTCGGGCAACTGCCTTCCGCCAGCCCCTTCCCTCGAATCCCCTTCTTCCATTTTAGACCCGATCAGGGGATTGGTCAGCCCAGCCCTGGGGTAAGAAGAGGGGTTGGGGTCGGTTCGGCTTCGGGTGCCCCGCTCGGCCAAAGGTTCCCCTCGCTTTGGAAGCACGCGAGGTCGCGGAGGGTGTCGGGGTTATTTTTTCGGCTCCCTGGCTTCGCGGGAGCGGCCTTCGGCTAGGGCCGAGGCCGTCCGGCCCGCGCAGATTTGGACCGGGGTCCGGGGCGAGTACCTGCCTCTCTCACGAAGGGAGTGTCACCGGTAAGAAGCCTCTTCCCACGTCTGCTTGCCGACTTACGCTCGCCCCGACGAGAGGCCCAACCGAAAGAGTGGAAAGGGGCAGAGATTTCCAGGGTCGCCCCACCAGGGATGCAATACCCCAGTGCAGACTGTCGGCCCTGCCCCGAACCTACTCGGTGGTTTGAAGGTTAACCTCTTGGGGAAAAGCAGCGATTCGCCTCGCGGTGCGTGCCTCCGCGGATCTAAACCCCCTCGATCGATGTGGGGCCAGAGGACCCCTTTTCCCCGTACGAAACGGCCGGCTCACCATGGGCTCGACATCCGTGGGTCGGAGAGTTGAGCGCTTACGCGCGGCGGGACCTTATAACCTGCAGCGGCTGAGGAGCGAAGATTTCCAGGGTGGGCCCCCGGGGATGCCATACCCCGAGCAGCCAGTCGGCCCCGCTCCTAGCGCGCTGACGAGCAATGGAGTCTTCCCCGCGGCAGCCACCGCCCTCGCCTCGCCGTCGGTCGATGAAGAGCCGAGTTCGCCCTCCTCTGCTCGGGACTCGGAAACGGCCTGGCCTTCGCCTACTCCGTCGGGCAACTGCCTTCCGCCAGCCCCTTCCCTCGAATCCCCTTCTTCCATTTTAGACCCGATCAGGGGATTGGTCAGCCCAGCCCTGGGGTAGGAAGAGGGGTTGGGGTCGGTTCGGCTTCCGGTGCCCCCGCTCGGCCAAAGGTCCCCTCGCTTTGGAAGCAGAGGGTGCCGGGGTTATTTTCGGCTTGACGCCTAGTCCGGTCCCTGCCGGTTCCCGTGGAGGCCCGCGGTCAAAACCAGCTCCCCGGCTGTCGGAGCCGGAGCCCCGCAGCCCGAGCGGACGCACCGAGTCCCTCATGTAAGGGATAGCCGCCCCTACGGAACGGCCCGGACTGGGACCAGGCACCCCCAGGCGCCGAAGGGGTGGGTCGGCCGTGTTGCCGAAGCTTAGCCGGCGCTGATGACCGCAGCCCCTAACGATGCCCACAGGCGGGGGAGCCAAGGAGAGCACTAGGAAGACGTGGCGGGGTCGGACGGCTCAATTTCCAGGGTGGGACCCCGGGGGTTCAGTACCCCGGGCATCCGGTCGGTTTCGCCGGCGCGACCCCAAGCCTTCCACGGCCCCCTTCGTGGGTGCAGGGATACCGTGCAGGGTGCAGGCTTAGACGCCAATTCCCCAGAAGTTTTAGGGATAGGGTTTGTCCGGGCGCCACCGCAGCGACAACCTCGCAAGAAGCTCTCTTCCACAAAAGCACGGGCAACGTTCGTGTGCGAGTGTTGGTCTCCCATGGTCTACCGACTCCCCCGGGCGGCCCAAGCGTTACGCCCACGGCCGGGCCCTCGAGCAGGCGCACCCCTGGTGCCTCTCGTAAGGGAAGGCTACGGTCCTCAACCCCTCGTATGGCGGGGAGGGCGCATTTGAAACGCTAAAGGACGAGCCCTGTTCGGGACCTGGCGGGGATCCGCGGATTGGCGAGAGGGATGGGTCTGCCGTTGGTCAGAGGGGACGCACCCCTGGGACGCAGTTTGGCATTAGCGACCGATGGCCCATCTACGACCATGTACTCCGGGAGCGCCAAGGAGGACGCGGGTGGGCTTTGGGGGCAGACTCAATTTCCAGGGTCTGGGCGCCGGGGGTGCAATACCCTTAAGCGCTCATGTCGGTTTCGTCTGCCGCCCGCCTCTGGCCCGGCTCCTAGTGACGGGTGCTGTGAACGTGCGATCGTGCTTGCGGTTGAAGAGTTCAAAGGCTACCGCTGGGGATAACACGCCCGGGGAATTTAGAAACCCCCCCCTCCGCTACAATCTCTGCTTCTGCCGGACTCGGAGGGGAGCCGCCCCGGGGGCGACCGCTCCCTCTCCTCTTCCGCGGCGTGCCGCGCGCTTCGCCGTCAGCAGCGGAGCGAACCTTTTTCTCGGTCCGCAGCTCTTCAGGCGTAGGCGGGCAGCGCTAACAGGGTACACTGGGGACCACTCGACCGCAACCGCTCCTCCGACCGACGAGCATACCTACCGCGGATACGCCACGGTGGGTCTAAGCCTCGTCGCCGCCGCGAGGAGCAGGCGGGAGCCGTCCCTTTTCGTGCTGCGGAAATAAACCGTGGACACAGAGGTGTGTCTGCGCTCTCCGACCGGGCGGGGGGCGATTGGACTTGCCCGAGGGACACTAGGCGAGGCGCTGCCGCGGGAGCCGGAGCTCCGCGCTGGACGCTGCCGCCGCCGCCGCCGCCCCCCACCCACGGTACGGTGGAGTACGCCCGTTCCATACGCTTCGTAGCAAACCTCAGCCGAAGCAGAGAGTCCTACCGCTGTGGCAGGAGCGGGGCCGTGCGAGGACCACACTGGCACCGCGCTACACAACCTTAGGCAGAGGACCACAGCCGCTCACGGGGAGCGGGGGATTGATGCGCGACCAAGACTGAGGCTAAGGAACGCTTTACCATAAACCGGCCGGGGCCAATACCCCTGACCGAGCAAAGTGCCCTGCCCCGCCGGATCGCGCTGTGTCAGATCGATCAAAAGAGCGGAGAGCCGAGACTCTACCGCTGGGAGTTTGTGGAGAACGGCCTGGCTTGCGTCCCGTCCTCCCGCCCTCGACCTCACATGGCTAGCCTCACCCGCCGGGAGCCACCCCATTGGGGACCGTAGGGCGGAGAAGGGGTCTCCGCGTCCGGAATTTACTTGTGGAGAACGGCCTGGCTTACGTCCCGTCCTCCCGCCCTCGACCTCACATGGCTAGCCTCACCCGCCGGGCGCCACCCCATTGGGGACCGTAGGGCGGAGAAGGGGTCTCCGCGTCCGGAATTTACTTGTGGAGAACGGCCTGGCTTACGTCCCGTCCTCCCGCCCTCGACCTCACACGGCTAGCCTCACCCGCCGGGCGCCACCCCATTGGGGACCGTAGGGCGGAGAAGGGGTCTCCGCGTCCGGAATTTACTTGTGGAGAACGGCCTGGCTTACGTCCCGTCCTCCCGCCCTCGACCTCACATGGCTAGCCTCACCCGCCGGGCGCCACCCCATTGGGGACCGTAGGGCGGAGAAGGGGTCTCCGCGTACGGAATTTCTTGTGGAGAACGGCCTGGCTTACGTCCCGTCCTCCCATGGCTAGCCTCACCCGCCGGGCGCCACCCCATTGGGGACCGTAGGGCGGAGAAGGGGTCTCCGCGTCCGGAATTTCTTGTGGAGAACGGCCTGGCTTACGTCCCGTCCTCCCGCCCTCGACCTCACATGGCTAGCCTACCCCGCCGGGCGCCGCTCCATTGGGGATACGGTACGGCAAAGCGCGACGCCGCACGATGCCAACACTTTGTGCAAAAACCTGGCAGAGTCGACCAAAACCTCGCTTCTTTGACCGGTATTTTTGATGCTTTTCTCTGCCGCCGAAGGTGCACTGAGGGTCGGATCGCCCAAAATTTTTACCGGTCGTTTTGGTCTGCGGTTCTTCCGAGAGGTGCCCGCCTGACAGTTCTTTTTCAGCAGCCTCCGAAAGGCCATCCAGCGGGCAAGCCAGGGGTTGGCAGCCGCCGGCGGTGAGCCTTCCCCGGCCGGGGCAGACGGCTCCGACCGCAAAATTTTTTCGACTTTCGCCGAGGCCAAAACCCCATGCACTTTTAAAGCCTGCCCGCAGCGCCGTCTCCTGTCAGACGTCCCTTGCCGCCTGCGGTGGTCCTCGCCCGGCAGAGAGAAGCCGGAGTCGCCCCCTCTCCGGTTCTTTTTCACCATTCCGGAGCTCTGAAATCTGCCGGACACCGAGTGACCGAGGACGCTTCCAGGAGGGCGGCAGCGAGAGGCAGAGTGCCACCGGTCGGGTCGCCGGTTCTCCCACACTTTGAAAATTTTTCGCTTGTTCTGGTGGGATGGAGAGAGAGCGTGGCTTATGCGCCCTCTGCCCCGCGGTCCGCCCTGGCTGGCCTTACGCCGGTGGTTCGCCAGGCCACCGGCACCTTGTACGGCGGGGACGGCGTGGCTTATGCGCCCGTCAACCCACCTACTCGCCCCGGCTAGCCTTTTACCCGGAGGGCGCCACGCTCCGGGTACCAGTGAGCGGCACGAACCCAGTCATACCATGCCGCTCACCTCGCGCCCTCTCCGGCCTCCGCCGCGGAGACCTCCCGCTAGGACCTGCGGGGGGCGATTTCTGCCAAAATCTACAAAGTCCCCGATGGTTAAGGACGTAGACTGTTGAGCGGGACCTACACACTCTTGTAGCCGATGGGGCTCGCCATTTCCCGCAGAAAATGGACCACCTCCCGCAGAGGAACATGAAATGCCCCTTCCCGCGGGACCCGAAGGACCGCTCTGTCCGAGCAGGCCTCCAGGACCACGGCACGCAAAAGCGACTCAGTCCCGCTGGCATTACGGATCTGACTTTGTGCAAAAACCAGGCAGAGTCGACCAAAACCTCCCTTCTTTGACCGGTGTTTTTGTTGCTTTTCTCTGCCGCCGAAGGTGCACTGAGGATCGGATCGCCCAAAATTTTTACCAATATCACACGTGAGTGATCTCTCTCTTTTCCCTTACTTTTTTTTTTTTTTTCTT
>NW_027285365.1:52500-59120 GCF_040894005.1 Engystomops pustulosus | reverse complement strand
GAGACGGCGCTGCGGGCAGGCTTTAAAAGTGCATGGGGTTTTGGCCTCGGCAAAAGTCGAAAAAATTATGCGGTCGGAGCTGTCTGCCCCGGCCGGGGAAGGCTCACCGCCGGCGGCTGCCAACCCCTGGCTTGCCCGCTGGATGGCCTTTCGGAGGCTTCTGAAAAAGAACTGTCAGGCGGGCACCTCTCGGAAGAACCGCAGACCAAAACGACCGGTAAAAATTTTGGGCGATCCGACCCGTAGTGCACCTTCGGCGGCAGAGAAAAGCAACAAAAATACCGGTCAGAGAAGGGGAGTTTTGGTCGACTCTGCCAGGTTTTTGCACTAAGTCAGATCCGTAATGCCAGCGGGACTGAGTCGCTTTTGCGTGCCGTGGTCCTGGAGGCCTGCTCGGACAGGGCGGTCCTTTCGGGTCCCGCGGGAAGGGGCATTTCATGTTCCTCTGCGGGAGGTGATCCATTTTCTGCGGGAAATGGCGAGCCCCTTCGGCTACAAGAGTGTGTAGGTCCCGCTCAACAGTCTACGTCCTTAACCATCGGGGACTTTGTAGATTTTGGTCAAGATCGCCCCCCGCATGTCCTAGCGGGAGGTCTCCGCGGCGGAGGCCGGAAAAGGTGCGAGGTGAGCGGCATGGTATGACTGGGCTCGTGCCGCTCACTGCTACCCGGAGCGTGGCGCCCTCCGGGTAAAAGGCTAGCCGGGGCGAGTAGGTGGGATGACGGGCGCATAAGCAACGCCGTCCCCGCCGTACAAGGTGCCGGTGGCCTGGCGAACCACCGGCGTAAGGCTAGCCAAGGGCGTACCGCGGGGCAGAGGGCGCATAAGCCACGCTCTCTCTCCATCCCACCAGCACAAGCGAAAAATTTTCAAAGTGTGGGAGAACCGGCTTCCCGACCGGTTGCACTCTGCCTCTCGCTGCCGCCGTCCTGGAAGCGTCCTCGGTCACTCGGAGTACGGCAGATTTAAGAGCTCCGGAATGGTGAAAAAGAACCGGAGAGAGGGCGACTCCGGCTTCTCTCTGCCGGGCGAGGACCACCGCAGGCGGCGGGGACGTCTGACAGGAGACGGCGCTGCGGGCAGGCTTTAAAAGTGCATGGGGTTTTGGCCTCGGAGAAAGTCGAAAAAATTATGCGGTCGGAGCTGTCTGCCCCGGCCGGGGAAGGCTCACCTCCGGCGGCTGCCAACCCCTGGCTTGCCCGCTGGATGGCCTTTCGGAGGCTGCTGAAAAAGAACTGTCAGGCGGGCACCTCTCGGAAGAACCGCAGACCAAAACGACCGGTAAAAATTTTGGGCGATCCGACCCGTAGTGCACCTTCGGCGGCAGAGAAAAGCAACAAAAATACCGGTCAGAGAAGGGGAGTTTTGGTCGACTCTGCCAGGTTTTTGCACTAAGTCAGATCCGTAATGCCAGCGGGACTGAGTCGCTCTTGCGTGCCGTGGTCCTGGAAGCCTGCTCGGACAGAGTGGTCCTTCGGGTCCCGCGGGAAGGGGCATTTCATGTTCCTCTGCGGGAGGTGATCCATTTTCTGCGGGAAATGGCGAGCCCCTTCGGCTACAAGAGTGTGTAGGTCCCGCTCAACAGTCTACGTCCTTAACCATCGGGGACTTTGTAGATTTTGCCCAAAATCGCTCTCCGCAGAACAGAGCGGGAGGTCTCCGCGGCGGAGGCCGGAAAAGGTGCGAGGTGAGCGGCATGGTATGACTGGGCTCGTGCCGCTCACTGCTACCCGGAGCGTGGCGCCCTCCGGGTAAAAGGCTAGCCGGGGCGAGTAGGTGGATTGACGGGCGCATAAGCAACGCCGTCCCCGCCGTACAAGGTGCCGGTGGCCTGGCGAACCACCGGCGTAAGGCTAGCCAAGGGCGTACCGCGGGGCAGAGGGCGCATAAGCCACGCCGTCCCCGCTGTACAAGGTGCCGGTGGCCTGGCGAACCACCGGCGTAAGGCTAGCCAAGGGCGTACCGCGGGGCAGAGGGCGCATAAGCCACGCTCTCTCTCCATCCCACCAGAACAAGCGAAAAAATTTCAAAGTGTGGGAGAACCGGCTTCCCGACCGGTGGCACTCTGCCTCTCGCTGCCGCCCTCCTGGAAGCGTCCTCGGTCACTCGGTGTCCGGCAGATTTCAGAGCTCCGGAATGGTGAAAAAGAACCGGTGAGAGGGCGAATCCGGCTTCTCTCTGCCGGGCGAGGACCACCGCAGGCGGCAAGGGACGTCTGCCAGGAGACGGCGCTGCGGGCAGGCTTTAAAAGTGCATGGGGTTTTGGCCTCGGCGAAAGTCGAAAAAATTTTGCGGTCGGAGCTGTCTGCCCCGGCCGGGGAAGGCTCACCGCCGGCGGCTGCCAACCCCTGGCTTGCCCGCTGGATGCCCTTTCGGAGGCTGCTGAAAAAGAACTGTCAGGCGGGCACCTCTCGGAAGAACCGCAGACCAAAACGACCGGTAAAAATTTTGGGCGATCCGATCCTCAGTGCACCTTCGGCGGCAGAGAAAAGCAACAAAAACACCGGTCAAAGAAGGGAGGTTTTGGTCGACTCTGCCTGGTTTTTGCACAAAGTCAGATCCGTAATGCCAGCGGGACTGAGTCGCTTTTGCGTGCCGTGGTCCTGGAGGCCTGCTCGGACAGAGCGGTCCTTCGGGTCCCGCGGGAAGGGGCATTTCATGTTCCTCTGCGGGAGGTGGTCCATTTTCTGCGGGAAATGGCGAGCCCCATCGGCTACAAGAGTGTGTAGGTCCCGCTCAACAGTCTACGTCCTTAACCATCGGGGACTTTGTAGATTTTGGCAGAAATCGCCCCCCGCAGGTCCTAGCGGGAGGTCTCCGCGGCGGAGGCCGGAGAGGGCGCGAGGTGAGCGGCATGGTATGACTGGGTTCGTGCCGCTCACTGGTACCCGGAGCGTGGCGCCCTCCGGGTAAAAGGCTAGCCGGGGCGAGTAGGTGGGTTGACGGGCGCATAAGCCACGCCGTCCCCGCCGTACAAGGTGCCGGTGGCCTGGCGAACCACCGGCGTAAGGCCAGCCAGGGCGGACCGCGGGGCAGAGGGCGCATAAGCCACGCTCTCTCTCCATCCCACCAGAACAAGCGAAAAATTTTCAAAGTGTGGGAGAACCGGCGACCCGACCGGTGGCACTCTGCCTCTCGCTGCCGCCCTCCTGGAAGCGTCCTCGGTCACTCGGTGTCCGGCAGATTTCAGAGCTCCGGAATGGTGAAAAAGAACCGGAGAGGGGGCGACTCCGGCTTCTCTCTGCCGGGCGAGGACCACCGCAGGCGGCAAGGGACGTCTGACAGGAGACGGCGCTGCGGGCAGGCTTTAAAAGTGCATGGGGTTTTGGCCTCGGCGAAAGTCGAAAAAATTTTGCGGTCGGAGCCGTCTGCCCCGGCCGGGGAAGGCTCACCGCCGGCGGCTGCCAACCCCTGGCTTGCCCGCTGGATGGCCTTTCGGAGGCTGCTGAAAAAGAACTGTCAGGCGGGCACCTCTCGGAAGAACCGCAGACCAAAACGACCGGTAAAAATTTTGGGCGATCCGACCCTCAGTGCACCTTCGGCGGCAGAGAAAAGCATCAAAAATACCGGTCAAAGAAGCGAGGTTTTGGTCGACTCTGCCAGGTTTTTGCACAAAGTGTTGGCATCGTGCGGCGTCGCGCTTTGCCGTACCGTATCCCCAATGGAGCGGCGCCCGGCGGGGTAGGCTAGCCATGTGAGGTCGAGGGCGGGAGGACGGGACGTAAGCCAGGCCGTTCTCCACAAGAAATTCCGGACGCGGAGACCCCTTCTCCGCCCTACGGTCCCCAATGGGGTGGCGCCCGGCGGGTGAGGCTAGCCATGGGAGGACGGGACGTAAGCCAGGCCGTTCTCCACAAGAAATTCCGTACGCGGAGACCCCTTCTCCGCCCTACGGTCCCCAATGGGGTGGCGCCCGGCGGGTGAGGCTAGCCATGTGAGGTCGAGGGCGGGAGGACGGGACGTAAGCCAGGCCGTTCTCCACAAGTAAATTCCGGACGCGGAGACCCCTTCTCCGCCCTACGGTCCCCAATGGGGTGGCGCCCGGCGGGTGAGGCTAGCCGTGTGAGGTCGAGGGCGGGAGGACGGGACGTAAGCCAGGCCGTTCTCCACAAGTAAATTCCGGACGCGGAGACCCCTTCTCCGCCCTACGGTCCCCAATGGGGTGGCGCCCGGCGGGTGAGGCTAGCCATGTGAGGTCGAGGGCGGGAGGACGGGACGTAAGCCAGGCCGTTCTCCACAAGTAAATTCCGGACGCGGAGACCCCTTCTCCGCCCTACGGTCCCCAATGGGGTGGCTCCCGGCGGGTGAGGCTAGCCATGTGAGGTCGAGGGCGGGAGGACGGGACGCAAGCCAGGCCGTTCTCCACAAACTCCCAGCGGTAGAGTCTCGGCTCTCCGCTCTTTTGATCGATCTGACACAGCGCGATCCGGCGGGGCAGGGCACTTTGCTCGGTCAGGGGTATTGGCCCCGGCCGGTTTATGGTAAAGCGTTCCTTAGCCTCAGTCTTGGTCGCGCATCAATCCCCCGCTCCCCGTGAGCGGCTGTGGTCCTCTGCCTAAGGTTGTGTAGCGCGGTGCCAGTGTGGTCCTCGCACGGCCCCGCTCCTGCCACAGCGGTAGGACTCTCTGCTTCGGCTGAGGTTTGCTACGAAGCGTATGGAACGGGCGTACTCCACCGTACCGTGGGTGGGGGGCGGCGGCGGCGGCGGCAGCGTCCAGCGCGGAGCTCCGGCTCCCGCGGCAGCGCCTCGCCTAGTGTCCCTCGGGCAAGTCCAATCGCCCCCCGCCCGGTCGGAGAGCGCAGACACACCTCTGTGTCCACGGTTTATTTCCGCAGCACGAAAAGGGACGGCTCCCGCCTGCTCCTCGCGGCGGCGACGAGGCTTAGACCCACCGTGGCGTATCCGCGGTAGGTATGCTCGTCGGTCGGAGGAGCGGTTGCGGTCGAGTGGTCCCCAGTGTACCCTGTTAGCGCTGCCCGCCTACGCCTGAAGAGCTGCGGACCGAGAAAAAGGTTCGCTCCGCTGCTGACGGCGAAGCGCGCGGCACGCCGCGGAAGAGGAGAGGGAGCGGTCGCCCCCGGGGCGGCTCCCCTCCGAGTCCGGCAGAAGCAGAGATTGTAGCGGAGGGGGGGGTTTCTAAATTCCCCGGGCGTGTTATCCCCAGCGGTAGCCTTTGAACTCTTCAACCGCAAGCACGATCGCACGTTCACAGCACCCGTCACTAGGAGCCGGGCCAGAGGCGGGCGGCAGACGAAACCGACATGAGCGCTTAAGGGTATTGCACCCCCGGCGCCCAGACCCTGGAAATTGAGTCTGCCCCCAAAGCCCACCCGCGTCCTCCTTGGCGCTCCCGGAGTACATGGTCGTAGATGGGCCATCGGTCGCTAATGCCAAACTGCGTCCCAGGGGTGCGTCCCCTCTGACCAACGGCAGACCCATCCCTCTCGCCAATCCGCGGATCCCCGCCAGGTCCCGAACAGGGCTCGTCCTTTAGCGTTTCAAATGCGCCCTCCCCGCCATACGAGGGGTTGAGGACCGTAGCCTTCCCTTACGAGAGGCACCAGGGGTGCGCCTGCTCGAGGGCCCGGCCGTGGGCGTAACGCTTGGGCCGCCCGGGGGAGTCGGTAGACCATGGGAGACCAACACTCGCACACGAACGTTGCCCGTGCTTTTGTGGAAGAGAGCTTCTTGCGAGGTTGTCGCTGCGGTGGCGCCCGGACAAACCCTATCCCTAAAACTTCTGGGGAATTGGCGTCTAAGCCTGCACCCTGCACGGTATCCCTGCACCCACGAAGGGGGCCGTGGAAGGCTTGGGGTCGCGCCGGCGAAACCGACCGGATGCCCGGGGTACTGAACCCCCGGGGTCCCACCCTGGAAATTGAGCCGTCCGACCCCGCCACGTCTTCCTAGTGCTCTCCTTGGCTCCCCCGCCTGTGGGCATCGTTAGGGGCTGCGGTCATCAGCGCCGGCTAAGCTTCGGCAACACGGCCGACCCACCCCTTCGGCGCCTGGGGGTGCCTGGTCCCAGTCCGGGCCGTTCCGTAGGGGCGGCTATCCCTTACATGAGGGACTCGGTGCGTCCGCTCGGGCTGCGGGGCTCCGGCTCCGACAGCCGGGGAGCTGGTTTTGACCGCGGGCCTCCACGGGAACCGGCAGGGACCGGACTAGGCGTCAAGCCGAAAATAACCCCGGCACCCTCTGCTTCCAAAGCGAGGGGACCTTTGGCCGAGCGGGGGCACCGGAAGCCGAACCGACCCCAACCCCTCTTCCTACCCCAGGGCTGGGCTGACCAATCCCCTGATCGGGTCTAAAATGGAAGAAGGGGATTCGAGGGAAGGGGCTGGCGGAAGGCAGTTGCCCGACGGAGTAGGCGAAGGCCAGGCCGTTTCCGAGTCCCGAGCAGAGGAGGGCGAACTCGGCTCTTCATCGACCGACGGCGAGGCGAGGGCGGTGGCTGCCGCGGGGAAGACTCCATTGCTCGTCAGCGCGCTAGGAGCGGGGCCGACTGGCTGCTCGGGGTATGGCATCCCCGGGGGCCCACCCTGGAAATCTTCGCTCCTCAGCCGCTGCAGGTTATAAGGTCCCGCCGCGCGTAAGCGCTCAACTCTCCGACCCACGG